>NW_023331778.1:0-34346 GCF_011100685.1 Canis lupus familiaris | reverse complement strand
GCCGGACCCCTAACCGGGAGGGGTGATGAGTTCCAACATGGACACCTGGGAACCTCTTCTCGTTGACTCAGGTCCTCATATGGGCCATCAGGGAACCTGGTTTCTCAGTTCCACATCGGGCCTCAAGGGACCCCTAGTGATTTGGTCCCCCTTGGGCCTGACCCTGATGTGGTGACCTGGGTCCCAAACCTGGATATCACCAGAACTGGTTGACTGTGGTCCCCCTCTGACCACCCAGAGCTGTGGACACTGGTCCTCACTGGGCCTCATTAGGACCTGGTGAATTACTCCTCACTTCGGCCTCGTCTGGAACTTGTGACTCTTTTCCCACCTGGCATCAATGGGACATGGTTACTCTGTTCCCCACCTGGGCCTCACCTGGACATGATAACTTTGCTCCGCACTTTGGCCTCATCTGGTCCTGATGACTCTGGTCCCTCCACCTAGGCCTCAATCAGGACCTGGTGACTCTGGTCCCCACCTGGACTCACCTGGACTGGTGACTCTGGTCCCCACCTGGACCTCCTGGACGGTGACTCCTTTCCCAACATGGACCTCACCTGGATCTGGTGACTCTGGTCCTCAGTGGCCTCACCTGGACCTGGTGACTCTCGTTCCCAAATGAATCACACCTGGACCTGGTGACTGTGGTGTTCTTGTAGACTCATTTACCTGGGGAGTCCGGTACCCACAAGGGCCTCACCTGCATCTGGTGACTCTGGCCTGCAGGTTGGCCTCACTTGGACCTGGTGAGTGGGGTTGCCACCTGGGCCTCACCCACACCTGGTGATTCATGTCCTCACGTTGGTCTCTTGGACCTGGTGAATCTGGTCCTTACCTGGTCCTCTCCCAGACCCGGGGACTCTGGTCACCACCTGGGCCTCACCTGGACCTGGTGAATCTGGTCCCCATCTGGGCCTCACCCAGTCCTGGTGACTTTGTTCCCCACGTGGACCTCATTGCTGTGGACTCTTTCTTGGCCTCACCTGGAACTGGTGACTCTGATCCTATCTGCGCGTCACCCAGATCTGGTGACTCTGGGCCTCACCTGAGCATCATTGGTACCTGGTGACTCTGTTCCACGCCTGAGCCTAACCTGGACATGATGACTCTGGAAACACTCTGGGCCTCTCCCTGAACTGATGCCTCTGGTCCCCATCTGGATGTCACCTGGACCAGGTGATTCTGGTACCCCTCTAAGCCTCAACCAGATCTGGTGACAGTGGTCCTCAACTGGGCCTCACTGGACCTAGTGAATATTCTCCATCTGGGTCTCATTTGGACCTGGTGACTCTGGTCCCTACCTGGGCATCATCGGGACATGGTTCCACTGCATGGCCTGCATATTGGCCTCACCTGGACCTGGTAACTCTGTTCCCTACCTGGGCATTATCGGGACATGGTTCCTCTGCATGGCCTGCAGGTTGGCCTCACCTGGACCTGGTGAGTGGGGTTGTCACCTGGGCCTCACCCTTACCTGGTAACACAGGTCCCCACCTGGGAATCACCTGGGCCTGGTGAATCTGGTCCTTACCTGGTCCTCACTCAGTCCTGGTGACTTTGTTCCCCACCTGGACCTGATTGCTGTGGACGCCTTCTTGGCCTCACCTGGAACTGGTGACTCTGATCCTAACTGGGCCTCACCCACATCTGGTGACTCTGGTCCTCACCTGGGCATCATTGATACCTGGTTAGTCTGTTCCACACCTGAGCCTCACCGGGACATGATGACTCTGGAACCTCTCTGGGACTCACTCTGACCTGGTGACTCTGGTCCCCATCTGGATATCACCTGGACCAGGTGATTCTGGTACACCTCTAGGGCTCAAGGTGATCTGGTGACTCTGGTCCTCAACTGGGCCTCACCTGGACCTAGTGAATATACCCCATCTGGGCCTCATTTGGACCTGGTGACTCTAGTCCGTACCTGGGCATCATCGGGATATGGTATCACGGCATGGCCTGCAGGTTGGCCTCACCTGGACCTGGTGAGTGGGGTTTTCCTCAACTGGGCAAAATTGGGACCCGGTGACTGTGTTCCACAAGTGGCCTCACCTGGACCAAGTGACTCTGGTCCCCCTCTGGGTGTCACCATGTCCTAGTGACTGTGAACCCCACTTTGGCCTGACTTGGACCTGCTGACCATGGTTGCCACCTGCGCCTGACCTCGAACTGTTGACTCTGGTTCTTTCAAGGGCCTCCCCTGGACCTGTTGATCCTGGTCCCCACCTGGGACTCACCTGGACGTGGTGACTCTTGTCACCACCGGGCCCTCACCGGGACCTGCTTACTGTGTTCCACACCTGGGCCTCAAGTAGACCTGTTGACCATGGTCCCCAAGCCAGCCTCACATGGACATGTTGCCTCTGATCCCCACCGGGGCCTCACGTGTACCTGGTAACTCTGGTCCTCACCTGGGCCTCATCTGGACCTAGTGACTCTGGTTCCCACCTGGACTTCACCTGGATCTGGTGACTCTGGTCCACCCCAGGACCTCTCCTGGACCTGGTGACTCCTTTCCAACATGGACCTCATGTGGATCTGGTGACTCTGGTCCTCAGTTTGGCCTCACCTGGACTTGGTGTCTCTCATCCCCACTTTGACCTAACTCAGAACTGCTGAATCTTGCCCCAACTAGGCCGCACCAGACCTGGTGACTCTTGTCCCTATATGCCTCAATTCGACCTGATGAATCTGGTCCTCACGTGTGCCTCACATGTACCTGGGACTCAGCTGGATAAAGTGGCTCTGGTTCCCACAAGGGGCACACCTGATACTGCTGACTGTGGTCTTATTCTATGCCTCACCAGGACGTAGTGATTCTGTTCCCCATCTGGGCCTGCATGGCCCTAGTGCCTCTGGTCCTCACCCAGGCATCATTGGTGATGGACCCAATGATCCTCACCCTGGATACTCTATTCCACACCTGTGCCTCACTTTGACCAGGGACTTCTGGTCCCATTCTGGGCCTCAAACTAAACTGGTTACTCTGGTTCCACTGTGGGCCTCACCCTTACCTGGTGACTCTGGTCACCCCTTGGGCTTCACTAGGGTCTGGTGAATCTGGTCCTTAGCTGGTCCGCACCTGGATCTGGTGACTGGTCGCCACCTGGGCCTCACCTGGACTTGGTGAATCCTGTTGCCACCTGTGCCTCACCTGGACCTTGTGGCTGTGGTCCCACCTGGACCTCACCTGGATCTGGTGGCTCTGGTTCCCATATGGGGCTCTCCTGGACCTGGTTCCTGTGGTCTCCATCTGGCCTCACTTGGAACACAATGACTCTAAACAATATTTGGGCCTCTCTTGTACCTGTTGACTCTGGTCCTTACTTGGGCATCACTGGGAGCTGGATACTCTGTTATATACCTGGGTCTCACCTGGACCGGTGACTGTGGTCCCACCTGAGCCTCACCTGGACGAGGTGACTGGTTCCCACAGGGAGCTCACCTGGACCTGGTGACTCAGATCCTCATATGGGCATCATGGGACCTGGTTTCTCACTTCCACATCGGGGCCTCACATGGACCTAGTGATTCTCGTCCCACTCTGGGCCTCACCCTGATGTGGTGAATCTGGTCCCCATCTAGGCCTCACCCAGTACTGGTGACTTTGTTCCCCACCTGGACCTGATTGCTGTGGACTCTTTTTGGCCTCACCTGGAACTGGTGACTCTGAACCTATCTGCGCGTCACCCAGATCTGGTGACTCTGGCCCTCACCTGGGCATCATTGGTACCTGGTGACTCTGTTCCTCACCTGAGCCTCACCTGGACATGATGACTCTGGAACCTCTCTGGGCCTCTCCCTGACCTGGTGACTCTAGTCCCTAACTGGGCATTATCGGGACATGGTTCCACCATTGCCTGCAGGTTGGCCTCACCTGGATGTTGTAACTCTCGTCCTTACCTGGGTATCATCGGGACATGGTTCCTCTGCATGGCCTGCAGGTTGGCCTCACCTGGACCTGGGGTGCCTTGCCACCTGGCCTCACCAATACCTGGTGACTCAGGTCCCCACGTGGGCCTCATTTGGACCTGGTGAATCTGGTCCTTACCTGGTCGTCACCCGGAACTGGTATGTCTGGTCACCACCTGGGAATAACCTGGGCCTGGTGAATCTGGTCCCAATCTGGGCCTCACCCTGTCCTGGTGACTTTGTTCCCCACCTGGGCCTGATTGCTGTGGACTCTTTTTTGGCCTCACCTGGAACAGGTGACTCTGATCCTATCTGCCCGTCACCCAGACCTGGTGACTCTGGTCCTCACCTGGGCATCTTTGGTACCTGGTGACTCTGTTCCACACCTGAGCCTCACCTGGACATGATGACTCTGGAACCTCTCTGGGCCTCATCCTGACCTGGTGACTCTGGTCCCCATCTGGATGTCACCTGGACCAGGTGATTCTTGTACCCCTCTAGGCCTCAACAGGGTCTGGTGACTCTGGTCCTCCACTGGACCACACCTGGACCTAGTGAATATGCTCCATCTGGGCCTCATTGGACCTGGTGATTCTGGTCCCTACCTGGGCATCATCGGGACACGGTTCCACTGCATCGCCTGCAGGTTGGCCTCACCTGGACCTGGTAACCCTGGTCCCTACCTGGACATCATCAGGGCATGGTTCCACTGCATGGCCTGCAGGTTGCCTCACCTGGACCTGGTAACTTTTTCCTACATGGGCATCATCGGGACAGGGTTCCTCTGCATGGCTCGAAGGATGGCCTCTCCTGGACCTGGTGAGGGGTTGCCACCTGTGCCTCGCCCGTACCTGGGGACACAGGTCCCCTCGTGGGCCTCTTGGACCTGGTGAATCTGGTCCTTACCTGGTCATCTCCCAGACCCGTGGTCTCTGGTCACCACCTGGGCCTCACCTGGACCTGGTCAATCTGGTCCCCATCTGGGCCTCACCCAGTCCTGGTGACTTTGTTCCCCACCTGGATCTGATTGCTGTGGACTCTTTCTTGGCCTCACCTGGAACTGGTGACTCTGATCCTATCTGCGCATTACGCAGACCTGGTGACTCTGGTCCTCACCTGGGCGTCATTGGGACCTGGATACTCTATTCCACACCTGGGCCTCTCTTTGACCAGGGACCTCTGGACCCATTCTGGGCCTCAAACTAAATGGTTACTCTGGTTCCCCTTCTGGGCCTCACCCTTACCTGGTATATCTGGTCACCCCTTGGGCTTCACTTGGGCCTAGTGAATCTGGTCCTTAGCTGGTCCGCACATGGATCTGGTGACTGGTCGCCACCTGGGCCTCACCTGGACTTGGTGAATCCTGTTGCCACCTGCGCCTCACCGGGACCTTGTGACCTCTTTTCCCACCTGGCATCAGTGGGACATGGTACTCTGTTCCCCACCTGGGCCTCACCTGGACATGATAACTTTGCTCCACCACTTTGGACCTCAACTGGTCCTGATGACTCTGGTCCCCCCACCTAGGCCTCCAGCTGGACCTGGTGACTCTGGTCCCCACCTGGTTCTCACCTGGACCTGGTGACTCTCGTTCCCACATGAACCACACACGGACCTGGTGACTGTGGTGTTCTTGTAGACGGACATTTACCTGGTGACTCCGGTCCCCACTAGGGCCTCACGTGGATCTGGTGACTCTGGCCTGAAGGTTGGCCTCACCTGGACCTGGTGAGTGGGGTTGCCACCCCATACCTGCTGATTCAGTTCCCCACGTGGGCCTCTTGGACCTGGTTAATCTGGTCCTTACCTGGTCCACTCCCAGACCCTGGGACTCTGGATACCACCTGGGCCTCACGTGGACCTGTTGAATCTGGTCCCCATCTGGGCCTCACCCAGTCCTGGTGACTGTGTTCCCCACCTGGACCTGATTGCTGTGGACTCTTTCTTGGCCTCACTTGGAACTGGTGACTCTGATCCTATCTGTGCGTCACCAAGATCTGGTCACTCTGGTCCTCACATATGGACCATTATGACCTGGACACTGTGTTCCACACCTGAGCCTCACCTGAACATGATGATCTGGAGCCTCTCTGGGCCTCACCCTGACCTGGTGACTCTGGTCCCCATCTGGATGTCACCTGGACAAGGTGATTCTGGTACCCCTCTAGGCCTCATCCAGATCTGGTGACTCTGGTCCTCAACTGGGCCTCACCTGGACCTAGTGAATATGTTCCATCTGGGGCTCATTTGGACCTGGTGACTCTTGTCCCTTCCTGGGCATCATCGGGACATGGCTCCACTGCATGACCTGCAGGTTGGCCTCATCTGGACCTGGTAACTCTGGTCCCTACCTGGGCATCATCGGGACATGGTTCCACTGCATGGCCTGTAGGTTGGCCTCACCTGGACCTGGTAACTCTAGTCCCAACCTGGGCATCATCGGGACGAGGTTCCTCTGCATGGCCTGCAGGTTTCCCTCACCTGGACCTGGTGAGTGGGGTTGCCACCTTGCCTCACCCATATCTGGTGACACAGGTCCCACGTGGGCCTCACTTGGACCTGGTGAATCTGGTCCTTACCTTGTCCTCACCCGGAACTTGTAACTCTGGTCACCGACCTGGGAATACACCTGGCCTGGTGACTCTGTCCCTCTGGCCGCACCCAGTCCTGGTGACTTAGTTCCCCACCTGGGCCTGATTGCTGTGGACCTCCTTCTTGGCCTCACCTTGAAATGGTGACTCTGATCCTAACTGGGTCTCACCCAGATCTGATGACTCTGTCCTCACCTGTGGACCATTATGACCTGGATGCTTTGTTACACACCTGAGCGTCACCTGGATATGATGACTCATGGATCCCCTCTGGGCCTCAGCCTGACAGGTGACTTGGTCCTCCATCTGGATGGTCACCTAGACCAGGTGAATCTGGTACCCTCTAGGCCTCAACTTGACTGGTGACTCTGGTCCTCAACTGGGCCTCACCGGGGACCTAGTGAACATGCTCCCCACCTGTGCCTCATCTGGACCTGGTGACTCTGGTTCTACCTGGGCATCATCGGGACATGGTTACTCTATTCAGCAGGAGCTGGTGAGTGTGGTTTCCACCTGCAACCTCACCTGGACCTGATGGATCCTGGTCTGCACGTGAGACTACTGTGGATCTGGATGACTGTGGTCCCCACCTGGATTCACTGGATTTGGGGACTCCGTTCCCCATCTGGGCCTCACCTGGCCCTGTTGACCATGGTTCCTCAACTGGGCAAATTGGGACCCGGTGACTGTGTTCCACAAACTGGACCTCAAACTGGACCTCATGAACTCTGGTCCCACCTGGGGCGTCACCAGGACCTGGTGTCTCTGGTACCCCACCTGGGTAGCATCAGGATATTGGTTAACACTGTTCATAACAGTGACTCAGCTGGACCTCATTGGACTCTGGTCTTCACCTGGGCCACACATGGACATAGGTGACACTGGTTCCCTACATGGGTCTCACCTGGACAAGGTGAGTCAAAGCCCAACCTGGTAGTAACCTGTTAATTGGTGATACTCATTCCCACATGGCATATCATGGGGACCTGGTGGCTGCAGAGTTTCTAGCTTCTCATGTACCTCGTGACTCTGGTCCCGCATCAGGGCCTCACCGGGACCTGGTGAGTGTGGGTGCCACCTGCACCTCACCTGGACCTTGTGATTCTGGTCTGCACCTGAGACTATCCTTGGATCTGGTGACTGGGTCCCAACCTGGGCTTACCTGGATTGGGGACTCCGGTCCCTATCTGGGCCTCTTGGCCCTGTTGACCATGGTACTCAACTGGGCAAAATTGGGACCCGGTAACTGTGCCATAGTGACTGTGAACCACACTTTGGCCTGACTTGGACTTGCTGACACTGGTTGCAATCTGCGCCTTACCTCGATCTGTTGACTCTGGTTCTTTCAAGGGTCTCCCCTCTACCTGGTGATCCTGGTCCCCACCTGGGGCTCACCTGGACGTGGTGACTCTTGTCACCACCGGGGACTCACCTGGACCTGCTTACTGTATTCCACACCTGGGCCTCAAGTAGACCTGTGGACCATGGACCCCAAGCCGGCCTCACATGGACCTGTTGCCTCTGATCCCCCCCGGGGCCTCACGTGTACCTGGTAACTCTGGTCCTCACCTGGGCCTCATCTGGACCTAGTGACTCTGGTCCCCACCTGGGCTTCACCTGGATCTGGTGACTCTGGTCCCCACCTGGACTTCACATGGATCTGGTGACTCTGGTCCCCACCTGGACCTCTCCTGGACTTCGTGACTCTCTTTCCAACATGGAACTCACCTGGATCTGGTGACTCTGGTCCTCATTTTGGCCTCACCTGGAACTGGTGTCTCTCGTCCCCACTTTGACCTAACTCAGAACTGCTGAATCTTGCCACACCTAGGCCGCACCCAGACCTGGTGACACTTGTCCCCCGCTATGCCTCAATTCGACCTGATGCATCTGCTCCTCATGTGGGCCTCACATGGACCTGGGACTCAGCTGTGTAGAGTGGCTCTTGTTCCCACAAGGGGCTCACCTGATACTGGTGAATCTGGTCTTTTTTTTTTTAATTTTTTTTAATTTTTATTTATTTATGATAGTCACAGAGAGAGAGAGAGGCAGAGACACCGGCAGAGGGAGAAGCAGGCTCCATGCAGCGGGAGCCCGATGTGGGATTCGATCCCGGGTCTCCAGGATCGCGCCCTGGGCCAAAGGCAGGCGCCAAACAGCTGCGCTACCCAGGGATCCCTGAATCTGGTCTTATTCTATGCCTCAACAGGACCTAGTGATTCTGTTCCCCATCTGGGCCTGCATGGCCCTAGTGACTCTGGTCCTACCCAGGCATCATTCGGACATGGATACTCTATTCCACACCTGGGCCTCACTTTGACCAGGGACCTCTGGTCCCATTCTGTGCCTCAAACTAAACTGGTTACTCTGATTCCCCCTCTGGGACTCACCTTACCTGGTAATCTGGTCACCACTTGAGCTTCACATGGGCCCCTGGTGAATCTGGTCCTTAGCTGGTCCGCACCTGGATCTGGTGACTGGTGGCCACCTGGGCCTCACCTGGACTTGGTGAATCTTGTTGCCACCTGCGCCTCACCTGGACCTTGTGACTGTGGATCCACCTGGACCCGTCACCCTGGATTCGGTGGCTCTGGTTCCCATATACGGCTTCTCCTGGACCTGGTTCCTGTGGTCTCATCTGGCGTCACCTGGAACACAATGACTCTGATCCATTTTTTGGGACTCTCCTGGACCTGTTTGACTCTGGTCCTTAACTGGGCATCATTGGGACCTGGATAATCTCTTATATACCTGGGCCTCACCTGGACCTGGTGACTGTGGTCCCACCTGGGCCTCACCTGGAGGAGTTCACTGGTTCCCACAGGGACCTACTTGGACTTGGTGACTCAGGTCCTCATATGGGCATCATGGCACCTGGTTTCTAGTTCCACATCGGGGCGTCACCTGGACCTAGTGATTCTGTCCCCCACTGGGCCTCACCCTGACGTGGTGACTCTGGTCCCCACCTGGATATCACCAGAACCCGGGTGACTGTGGTCCCCCTCTGGAACTCACCGGAGCTGGGGGACACTGGTCCTAAACCTGGCTTGAACAGGGACCTGGTGAATCTACTCCTCACTTAGGCCTCATCTGTACCTTGTGACTCTTTTCCCATCTGGCATCAATGGGACATGGTTACTCTGTTCCCCAATTGGGCGTCACCTGGACATGAAACTTTGCTCCACACTTTGGTCTCAAACTGGTCCCGATGACTCTGGTCCCCCCACCTAGGCCTCAATCTGGACTTGGGGACTCTGGTCCCTACCTGGGCATCATTGGGACATGGTTCCTCTGCATGGCCTGCAGGTTGGCATCACCCTGGACCTGGTAACTCTTGGTTCCTACATGGGCATCATCGGGACAGGGTTCCTCTGCATGGCGCAAAGGATGGCCTCTCCTAGACCTGGTGAGTGTCGTTGCCACCTGTGCCTCACCCGGTACCTGGGGACACAGGTCCCTCGTGGGCCTCTTGGACCTGGTGAATCTGGTCCTTACCTGGTCGTCTCCCAGACCCTTGGTCTCTGGTCACCACCTGGGCCTCACCTGGACCTGGTGAATCTGGTCCCCATCTGGGCCTCACCCAGTCCTGGTGACTTTGTTCCCCACCTGGATCTGATTGCTGTGGACTCTTTCTTGGCCTCACCTGGAACTGGTGACTCTGATCCTATCTGCGCATTACCCAGACCCTGGTGACTCTGGTCCTCACCTGGGCATCTTTGGTACCTGGTGACTCTGTTTCCACACCTGAGCCTCACCTGGACATGATGACTCTGGAACCTCTCTGGGCCTCATCCTGACCTGGGGACTCTGGTGCCCATCTGGATGTCACCTGGACCAGGTGATTCTGGTACCCCTCTAGGCCTCACCTAGATCTGGTGACCTCTGGTCCTCCACTGGACCTCACCTGGACCTAGTAAATATGCTCCATCTGGGTCTCATTGGACCTGGTGATTCTGATCCCTACCTCGGCATCATCGGGACATGGTTCCACTGCATGGCCTGCAGGTTGGCCTCACCTGGACCTGGTAACTCTAGTCCCTACCTGGGCATCATCGGGACATGGTTCCTCTGCATGGCCTGCAAGATCGCCTCACCTGGACCTGGTGAGTGGGGTTGCCACCTCGGCCTCACCCATGCCTGGTGACACAGGTCCCCACGTGGGCCTCACTTGGACCTGGTGAATCTGGTCCTTACCTAGTCCTCACCCGGAAACTCGTAACTCTGGTCACCACATGGGAATCACCTGGACCTGGTGAATCTGGTCCCCATCTGGGGTCATCCGTTCCTGGTGACTTTGTTCCCCACCTGGACCTGATTGCTGTGGACTCCTTCTTGGCCTCACCTGGAACTGGTGACTCTGATCCTAACTGGCCTCACCCAGATATGGTGACTCTGGTCCCTCACCTGTGGACCATTATGAACTGGATATTCTTGTTCCACACGTGAGCCTCAACTGGACATGTTGACTCTGGATCCCCTCTGGGCCTCAGCCTGACATGGGACTCTGGTCCCCATCTGGATGTCACTTAGACCAGGTGAATCTGGGTACCCCTCTAGGCCTCAACTTGACCTGGTGACTCTGGGCCCCAACTGGGCCTCACCGGGACCTAGTGAACATGCTCCCCAGCTGTGCCGCATCTGGGCATGGTGACACTGGTTTTACCTGGGCATCCTCGGGAAATGGTTACTGTTATTCCCCACTGGGACTGACCTGATTCTGGTAACTCTGATTCCTGACTTGGCCTCTTCTGTACCAGGTGACTCTGGCTCCACCTGGACCTCACCTGTAACTGGTGACTCTGATCCTAAGCATGGCCTCACCCTGACCCTGGTGACTGTGGTTCCACATCGGGACCTCACCTGGACCTCAGGTCTCTGGTTCCACCTGGGCCTCACAGGACCTGGTTGTATCTGGTACCCACCTGGGTAGCATCAGGATATGGTTACACTGTTCACTAACAGTGACCCAGCCTGACCTATTAACTCTGGTCTTCACCAGGGCCAACCTGGACATGGTGACACTGGTTCCCACCTGGGTCTCACCTGGACATGGTGAGTGGGATCCACACCAGGTCCTCACCTGTAACTAGTGATTCTCGTTCCCACATGGACATCATGTGGACCTGGTGGCTGCAGTGTTTCTAGATTCTCATGTACCTCGTGACTTCTGGTCCCCACCAGGCCTCACCGGGACCTGGTGAGTGAGGTTGCCACCTGCACCTCACCTGGACCTGGAGATTCTGGTCTGCACCGAGACTACCCTGGATCTGGTGACCTCTGGTCCCCCACCTGGGCTTCACCTGGATTTTGGGGACTCGGTCCCCATCTGGGCCTCCCCTGCGCAGTGTTTGACCATTGTCCTCAACTGGGCAAAATTGGGACCCGGTGACTGTCCACAATGACCTCACATGGACCAGGTGACTCTGGTCCCCCTCTAGGTCTCACCGTGCCCTAGTGACTGTGAACCCCACTTTGGCCTGACTTGGACCTGCTGACACTGGTTGCAACCTGCTCCCTGACCTCGATCCCGTTGACTCTGGTTCTTTCAATGGGCCTTCCCTGGAACCTGGTGATCCCTGGTCCCCCACCTGGACCCTCACCTGGACGTGGTGAACCCTTGTCACCACCGGGGACTCACATGGACCCTTGTTACTGTGTTCAAACCTGGGCCTCAAGTAGTCCTCTTGCCTCTGATCCCCACGGGGCCTCAGTTGTCTGGTAATCTGGTTCCTCACCCTGGGCCTCATCTGGAACCTAGTGACTCTGGTTCCCCACCCTGGGCTTCACCTGGATCTGGTGACTCTGGTCCCCACCTGGACTTCACCTGGATCTGGTGACTCTGGTCCCCACCTGGACCTCTCCTGAACCTGGTGACTCTCTTTCCAACATGGACCTCACCTGGATCTGGTGACTCTGGTCCTCACTTTGGCCTCACCTGACCTGGTGTCTCTCATCCCCACATTGATTAACTCGAAACTTCTGAATCTTGCTACACCTAGGCCGCACCCCGACCTGGTGACTCTTGTCCCCAGCTATGCCTCAATTCGACCTGATGAATCTGGTCCTCACGTGGTCCTCACATGGACCTGGGACTCAGCTCCATAGAGTGGCTCTGGTTCCCACAAGGGGCTCACCTGATACTGTTGACTGTGGTTTATTCTATGCCTCACCAGGACCTAGTGATTCTGTTTGCCATCTGGGCCTGCATGGCCCTAGTGACTCTGGTCCTCACCCAGGCATCATTGGGACCTGGATACTCTATTCCACACCTGGGCCTCAGTTTGACCAGGGATCTCTGGTTCCATTCTGGGCCTCAAACTAAACTGGTTACTCTGGTTCCCCCTCTGGGCCTCACCCCTACCTGGTGACTCTGGTCACCCCTTGGGATTCACATGAGCCTGCTGAATCTTCTCCTTAGCTGGTCCGCACCTGGATCTGGTGACTGGTCGCCACCTGGGTCTCACTGGACTTGTTGAATCCTGTTGCCTCCTGCGCCTCACCTGGACCTTGTGACTGTGGTCCCACCTGGACCTCACCTGGATCTGGTG
Source organism: Canis lupus familiaris (assembly GCF_011100685.1). Taxonomy (NCBI): domain Eukaryota; kingdom Metazoa; phylum Chordata; class Mammalia; order Carnivora; family Canidae; genus Canis; species Canis lupus. Next base: position 21,292 of record NW_023331778.1, on the reverse strand, counting down.
GCTCTGTTTCCCATATGGGGCTCTCCTGGACCTGGTTCCTCTGGTCTCGATCTGGCCTCCCTGGAACACAATGACTCTGATCCATATTTCGGCCTCTCCTTGACCTGTTGACTCTGGTCCTTACCTGGGCATCATTGGGACTGGATACTCTCTTATATTCCTGGGCCTCATCTGAACCTGGTGACTGTGGTCCCACCTGGGCCTGACCTGGAGGAGGGGTGACTGGTTCCCACAAGGACCTTGCCTGGACCTGGTGGCAAAGGTCCTCATATGGGCATCATGGGACCTGGTTTCTCAGTTCCACATCGGGGCCTCACCTGGACCTAGTGAATATGCTCCATCTGGGCCTCATTTGGACCTGGTGACTCTGGTCCCTTCCTGGGCATCTTCGGGACATGGTTCAGCTGCATGGCCTTCAGGTTGGCCTCACCTGGACCTGGTAACTCTGGTCCCTACCTGGGCATCATCGGGACATTGTTCCTCTACATGGCCTGCAGGTTGGCCTCACCTGGACCTGGTGAGTGGGGTTGGCACCTGGGCCTCACCCATACATGGTGACACAGGTCCCCCGTGGGCCCAGTATGACCTGGTGAATCTCGTCCTTACCTGGTCCTCACCCGTACCTGGTAACCCTGGTCACCACCTGGGAATCACCTGGACCTGGTGAATCTGGTCCCATCTGGTCCTCACCCAGTCCTGGTGACTTTGTTCCCCTCTGGACCTGAATGCTGTGGAATCCTTCATGGCCTCAACTGGAAGTGGTGACTCTGATCCGACCTGGGCCTCACCCAGATCTGGTGACTCTGGTCCTCACCTGTGGACCATTATGACCTGGATACTCTGTTAAACACCTGAGCCTCACCTGGACTGATGACTCTGGATCCCCACGGGGCCTCACCCTGACATGGTGACTCTGGTCCCCATCTGGATGTCACTAGATCTGGTGAATCTGTTACCCCTCTAGGGCTCAAAAAGACCTGGTGACACTGGTCCTCAACTGGGTGTCACCGAGACCTAGTGAATATGCTCCCCACCAGCGCCTCATCTGGACCTGTTGACGCTGGGTCTACCTGGGCATCATCGGGACATGGTTACTCTGTTCCCCACTGGGAATGACCTGATCCTGGTAACTCTGGTCCTGATTTTGGCCTCTTCTGTACCAGGTGACTCAGGCTCCACCTGGGCCTCACCTGTAACTGGTGACTCTGATCCAAAGCATGGCCTCTCCTGACCTGGTGACTGTGGTTCCCATCGGGACCTCACCTGGACTCATGTCTCTGGTCCCACCTGGGCCTCACCAGGACCTGGTGTCTCTGGTTCCCACCTGGGTAGCATCAGGATATGGTTACACTGTTCAGTAACAGTGACCAAGCCGGACCTATTAACTCTGGTCTTCACCTGGGCCACACCTGGTCATTGTGACACTCGTTCCCACCTGGGTATCACCTGGAAATGGTGAGTCAGATACCCACCTGGTCCTAACCTATAACTGTTGATTCTCGTTCCCACATGGACATCATGTGGACCTGGTGGCTGCGGTGTTTCCAGTTTGTCATGTACCTTGTGACACTGGTCCCCACCAGGGCCTCACCGGGACCTGGTGATTGTGGTTGCCACCTGCACCTCACCTGGACCTGGTGATTCTGGTCTGCACCTGAGACAACCTGGATCATGTGACTGTGGTCCCCACCTGGGCTTCACCTGGATTTGGGGACTATGGTCCGCATCTGAGCCTCACCTGGCCCTGTTGACCATGTCCTCAACTGGGCAAAATTGGGACGCGGTGACTGTGTTCCACAACTGGACCTCACCTGGACCACGTGACTCTGGTGCCCCTCTGGGTCTCACCGTTCCCTAGTGACTGTGAACCCCACTTTCCCCTGACTTGGACCTGCTGACCCTGGTTGAAACCTGCGCCTGACCTCCAATTTTGACTCTGGTTCTTTCAAGGGCTTCCCCTGTACCTGGTGATCCTGGTCCCCACCTGGGCTTCACATGGATCTGGTGACTCTGGTCCCCACATGGACTTTACCTGGATCTGGTGACTCTGGACCCCACCTGGAACTCTCCTGGACCTCGTGACTCTCTTTCCAACATGGACCTCACCTGGATCTGGTGACTCTGGTCCTCTCTTTGGCCTCACCTGGACTTGGTGTCTCTCGTCCCCACTTTGACCTAACTCAGAACTGCTGAATCTTGCCCCACCTAGGCCGCACACAGACATGGTGACTCTGTCCCCAGCTATGCCTCAATTCGACCTGATGAATCTGGTCCTCACGTGGGACTCACCTGGTCCTGGGACTCAGCTGGATAGTGTGGCTCTGGTTCTCACAAGGGGATCACCTGATACTGCTGAATGTGGTCTTATTCTATGCCTCACCAGGACGTAGTGATTCTGTTCCCCATCTGGGCCAGCATGGCCCTAGTGACTCTGATCCTCACCCAGGCGTCATTGGGACCTGGATACTCTATTCCACACCTGGGCCTCTCTTTGACCAGGTACCTCTGGTCCCATTCTGGGCCTCAAACTAAACTGGTTACTCTGGTTCCCCCTCTGGGCCTCACCCTGCCATGGTGACTCTGGTCACCCGTTGCGCTTCACTTGGGCCTGGAGAATCTGGTCCTTAGCTGTTCCACACCTGGATCTGGTGACTGGTCGCCACCTGGGACTCACCTGGACTTGGTGAATCCTGTTGCCTCTGCGCCTCACCTGGACCTTGTGACTGTGGTCCCACCTGGACCTCATCTGGACGAGGTGACTGGTTCCCACAGGGACCTCACCTGGACCTGGTGACTCAGGTCCTCATATGGGCATCATGGGACCTGGTTTCTCAGTTCCACATCGGGGCCTCACCTGGACCTAGTGATTCTCGTCCCCCTCTGGGCCTCACCCTGACGTGGTGACTCTGGTCCCCACCTGGATATCACCAGAACCGGGTGACTCTGGTCCCCCACTGGGACTCATCTGGAGCTGGGACACTGGTCCTCAGCTGATCCTCAACAGGACCTGGTGAATCTACTCCTCACTTAGGCCTCGTCTGGACATTGTGACTCTTTTCCCACCTGACATCAATGGGACATGGTTACTCTGTTCCCCACCTGGGCCTCACCTGAACATGATAACTTTGATCCACACTTTGGCCTCAACTGCTCCTGATGACTCTCGTCCCCCCTCCTAGGCCTCACTCTACTCCACTCTACTCTACTGGTCTACCTACTCCAGGTAGGTGACTGTGGTCCCAACCTGGGTCTCACCTGGGCCTGGTGACTCTCATTCCCACTAGAACCACACCTGGACCTGCTGACTGTGGTTTCTTGTAGACTCACATTTACCTGTTGACTCCGGTCCCCACTAGGGCCTCACCTGGATCTGGTGACACTGGCCTGCAGGTTGGCCTCACCTGGACCTGGTGAGTGGGGATGCCACCTGGCCTCACCTATACCTCGTGACTCAGGTCCCCACGTGGGCCTCTTGGACCTGTTGAATCTTGTTGTTACCTGGTCCTCTCCCAGACCCGGAACTCGGTCACCACCTGGGCCTCACTGGACCTGGTGAATCTGGTCCCATCTGGGCCTCACGCAGTCCTGGTGACTGGTCCTCACTGGGCCTCACCTAGACCTAGTGAATATGCTCCATTGGGCCTCATTGGACATGGTGATTCTGATCCCTACCTCGGCATTACCGGGACATGGTTCCACTGCATGGCCTGCAGGTGTGCCTTACCTGGACCTGATAACTCTAGACCACCTGGGCATATCAGGACATGGTTCCTCGGCATGGCCTGCAGGTTGGCCTCACTGGACCTAGTGAGTGGGGTTGTCAGCTGAGACTCACCCATGCCTGGTGACACAGGTCCCAAAGTGGGCCTCACGTGGACGTGGTGAATCTGGTCCTTCCTGTCCTCACCCGGAACTGGTAACTCAGGTCATCACCTGGGAATCACCTGACATTGTGATTCTGGTCCCCATTGGGCCTCACCATCCGGTGACTTTGTTCCCACCTGGACCTGATTGCTGTGGACTCCTTCTTGGCCTCACCTGGAACTGGTGACTCTGATCCTAACTGGGCCTCAACCCAGATCTGGTGACTCTGGTCCTCACTGTGGACCATTATGACCTGGATACTCTGTTCTCACACCTGAGCCTCACCTGGACATGATGACTCTGGATCCCCTCTGGGCCTCACCCTGACATGGTGACTCTGGTCCCCATCTGGATGTCACCTAGACCAGGTGAATCTGGTACCCCTCTAGGCCTCAACTTGACCGGTGACTCTGGTCTCACTGGGCCTCACCGGACCTAGTGAATATTCTCCCACCTGCGCCTCATGGACCTGGTGACTCTGGTTCTACCGGGCATCATCGGACATGGTTCTCTTTTCCACTGGGACTGCCTGATCCTGGTAACTCTGGTCCTGACTTTTGCCTCTTCTGTACCAGGTGACTCTGGCTCCACCTGGGCCTCACCTGTAACTGGTGACTCTGATCAAGCATGGGCCTCCCTGACCTGGTGACTGTGGTTCCCATCGGGACCTCAACCTGGACCTCAGGTCTCTGGTCCCACTGGGTCACCAGGACCTGGTGTTCTGGTACCCACCTGGTAGCATCAGGATATGTTACATGTTCACTAACGTGACCCAGCCGACCTATTACTCTAGTCTTCACCACCTGGCCAACCTGGACATGGTGACACTGGTCCCACCGGGTCTCACCTGGACATGGTGAGTCGATCCCCTGGTCCTCACCTGTAACTGGTGATTCTCGTTCCCACATGGACATCATGTGGACTGGTGGCTGCAGTGTTTCTAGCTTCTCATGTACTCGTGACTCTGGTCCCCACCAGGCCTCACCGGGACTGGTGAGTGTGGTTGCCACCTGCACCTCACCTGGACCTGGTGATTCTGGTCTGCACCTGAGACTACCCTGTGATCTGGTGACTGTGGTCTCCACCTGGGCTTCACCTGGATTTGGGGAATTCCGGTCCCCATCTGGGCCACACCTGGCCCTGTTGACGATGGTCCTCACACTGTGCAAAATTGGGATCCGGTGACGTGTTCCACAACTGGACCTCACCCTGGACCATGTGACTCTGGTCCCCCTCTGGTCTCACCGTGTCCTAATGACTCTGAACCCCACTTTGGCCTGACTTGGACCTGCTGTCCTTGGTTGCCACCTGTGCCTGACCTCGAACTGTTGACTCTGGTTCTTTCAAGGGCCTCCGCTGTACCTGGTGATCCTGGTCCCCACCTGGGTCTCACTTGGACGTGGTGACTCTTGTCACCACCGGGGACTCACCTGGACCTGGTTACTGTGTTCCACACATGGGCCTCAAATACACCTGTTGACCATGGTCCCCAAGCCGGCCTCACATGGAGCTGTTGCCTCTGATTCCCACCGTGGCCTCACGTGTACCTGGTAACTCTGGTCCTCACCTGGGCCTAATCTGGACCTAGTGACTCTGGTCCCCACCTGTGCTTCACTTGGATCTGTTGACTCTGGTCCCCACGGGGACTTCACATGGATCTGGTGACTCTGGTCCCAACCTGGACCTCTCCTGGACCTGGTGACTCTCTGTCCAACATGGACCTCACCTGGATCTGGTGACTCTGGTCCTCAGTTTGGTCTCACATGGACCTGGTGTCTCTCATCCCCACTTGGACCTAACTCAGAACTGCTGAATCTTGCCCCACATAGGCCGCATGCAGACCTGGTGACTCTTGTCCCCAGCTATGCCTCAATTCGACCTGATGAATCTGGTCCTCACGTGGGCCTCACATGGACCTGGGACTCAGCTGGATAGAGTGGCTCTGGTTCCCACAAGGGGCTCACCTGATACTGCTGACTGTGGTCTTTTTCTATGCCTCACCAGGACCTAGTGATTCTGTTCCCCATTTGGGCCTGCATGGCCCTAGAGACTCTGGTCCTCACCCAGGCATCATTGGGACCTGGATACTCTATTCTACACCTGGGCCTCACTTTGACCTGGGAACTCTGGTCCCATTCTGGGCCTCAAACTAAACTGGTTACTCTGGTTCCCCCTCTGAGCCTCACCCTTACCTGGTGACGCTGGTCACCCCTTGGGCTTCACCTGGGCCTGGTGAATCTGGTCCTTAGCTGGTCCTCACATGGATCTGGTGACTGGTCGCCACCTGGGCCTCACCTGGACTTGGTGAATCCTGTTGACACCTGCGCCTCACCGGGACCTTGTGACTCTTTTCCCACCTGGCATCAATGGGACATGGTTACTCTGTTCCCCACCTGGGCCTCACCTGGATATGATAACTTTGCTCCACACTTTGGCCTCAACTGGTCCTGATGACTCTGGTCCCCCCACCTAGCCCTCAATCTGGACCTGGTGACTGTGGTCAACACCTGGGTCTCACCTGGACCTGGTGGTCTCTCGTTCCCACATGACCACACCTGGACTTGGTGACTGTGGTGTTCTTGTAGACGCACATTTACCTGGTGACTCCAGTCCCCACTAGGGCCTCACGTGGATCTGGTGACTCTGGCCTGAAGGTTGGCCTCACCTGGACCTGGTGAGTGGGGTTGCCACCCCGTACCTTGTGACTGTTTCCCCACGTGGGCCTCTTGGACCTGGTGAAACTGGTCCTTACCTGGTCCACTCCCAGACCCGGGGACTCTGGTCACCACCTGGGCCTCAACCTGGACCTGTTGAATCTGGTCCCCATCTGGGCCTCACCCAGTCCTGGTGACTGTGTTCCCCACCTGGACCTGATTGCTGTGGACGCTTTCTTGGCCTCACCTGGAACTGGTGACTCTGATCCTATCTGCGCGTCACACAGATCTGGTCACTCTGGTCCTCACCTGTGGACCACTATGACCTGGACACTGTGTTCCACACCTGAGCCTCACCTGGACATGTTGACTCTGGAGCCACTCTGGGCCTCACCGTGACCTGGTGACTCTGGTCCCCATCTGGATGTCACCTGAACCAGGTGATTCTGGTACCCCTCTAGGCCTCAACCAGATCTGGTGACTCTGGTCCTTAACTGGGCCTCACCTGGACCTAGTGAATATGCTCCATCTGGGCCTCATTTGCCCCTGGTGACTCTGGTCCCTACCTGGGCATCATCGGACATGGTTCCACTGCAATGACCTGCAGGTTGGCCTCACCTGGACCTGGTAACTCTGTTCCCTACCTGGGCATCATCGGGACATGGTTCCACTGCATGGCCTGCAGGTTGGCCTCACCTGGACCTGGTAACTCTAGTCCCTACCTGGGCATCATCGGGACATGGTTCCTCTCAATGGCCTGCAGGTTTCCCTCCACCTGGACCTGGTGAGTGGGGTTGACACCTGGGCCTCACCCATGCCTGGTGACACAGTTCCCCACGTGGGTCTCACTTGGACCTGGTGAATCTGGTCCTTACCTGGACCTCACCCGGAACTGGTAACTCTGGTCACCACCTGGGAATAACCTGGACCTGGTGAATCTGGTCCCCATCTGTGCCTCACCCAGTCCTGGTGACTTTGTTCCCCACCTGGGCCTGATTGCTGTGGAATCCTTTTGCCCTCACCTTGAACTGGGTGACTCTGATCCTAACTGGGTCTCACCCAGATCTGGGGACTCTGGTCCTCACCTGTGGACCATTATGACCTGGTTACTGTGTTCCACACCTGGGCCTCAAGTAGACCTGTTGACCATGGTCTCCAAGCCGGCCTCACATGGACCTGTTGCCACTGATCCCCACCGGGGCCTCACATGTACCTTGTAACTCTGGTCCTCACTTGGGCCTCATCTGGACCTAGAGACTCTGGTCTCCACCTGGGCTTCACCTGGTTCTGGAGACTCTGGTCCCCATCTGGACTTCACCTGGATCTGGTGACTCTGGTCCCAATCTGGACCTCTCCTGGACCTTGATATCTCTCTTGCCCACTTTGACCTAACTCAGAACTGCTGAATCTTGCCCCACCTATTACGCACCCAGACCTGGTGACTCTTGTCCCCAGCTATTCCTCAATTCGACCTGATGAATCGGGTCTCACATGGACCTCACATGTACCTGGGACTCAGCTGGAAAGAGTGGCTCTGGTTCCCAAAAGGGGCTCACCTGATACTGCTGACTGTGTTCTTATTCTATGCCGAAACAGGACCTAGTGATTCTGTTCCCCATCTGGGCCTGCATGGCCCTTGTGACTCTGGTCCTCACCCAGGCATCACTGGGACCTGGACACTCTATTCCACACCTGGGCCTCACACTGCCAAGGGACCTCTGATCCCATTCTGGGCCTCAAACTAAACTGCTTACTCTGGTTCCCCCTTCTGGGCCTCAACCTTACCTGCTGACTCTGGTCACCCCTTGGGCTTCACTTGGGCCTGGTGAATCTGGTCCTTACCTGTTCCTCTCCCAGATCCGGGGACTCTGGTCACCACCTGGGCTCACCTGGACCTGGTGGATCTGGTCCCCATCTGGGCCTCACTCAGTCCAGGTGACTTTGTTCCCCACCTGTACCTGATTGCTTTGGACTGTTTCTTGGCCTCACCTGGAACTGGTGACTGAGATCCTATCTGCGCGTCACCCAGTCATGGTGACTCTGGTCCTCACCTGGGCATCATTGGTACCTGGTTACTCTGTTCCACACCTGAGCCTCACCTGCACTTGTTGACTCTGGAACCTCTCTGGGCCTCACCCTGACCTGAAGACTCTGGTCCCCATCTGGATGTCACCAAGACCAGGTGAATCTGGTACCCCCTCTGTGCCTCAACTAGTCCTGGTGACACTGGTCCTCTGGGCCTCACCGGGACCTAGTGAATATGCTCCCCACCTGCGCCTTATCTGGACCTGGTGACTCTGGTTCTACCTGGGCATCATCGGGTCATGGTTACTCTATTCCCCACTGGGACTGACCTGATCCTGGTAACTCTGGTCCTGACTTTTGGCTCTTCTGTACCAGGTGACTCTGGCTCCACCTGGGCCTCACCTGTAACTTTGAATCTGATCCTAAGCATGGACTCACCTCACCTGATGTCTGTGGTGCCCATGGGACCTCACCTGATCCTCATGTCTCTGGTCTCACCTGGGCCTCACCAGGAGTTGGTGTCTTTCGTACCCCCCTGGGTAGCATCAGTATATGGTTACACTGTTCATTAACAGTGACCCAGCCGGACCTATTAACTCTGGTCTTCACCTGGGCCACACCTGGACATGGTGACACTGGTTCCCACCTGGGTCTCACCTGGACATGGTGAGTCGGAATCCCACAGGGTCCTCACCTCTAACTGGTGATTCTCGTTCCCACATGGACATCATGTGGACCTGGTGGCTGCAGTGTTTCAAGCTTCTCATGTACCTCGTGACTCTGGTCTCCACCAGGGCCTCACCGGGACCTGGTGAGTGTGGTTGCCACCTGCACCTCACCTGGACCTAGTGATTCTGGTCTGCACCTGAGACTACCCTGGATCGGGTGACTATGGTGCCAATCTGGGCTTCACCTGGATTTGGGCACTCCGATTCCCATCTGGGCCTCACCTGGCCCTGTTGACCATGGTCCTCAACTGGGCAAAATTGGGACCCGGTGACTGTGTTCCACACCTGGACCTCACCTGGACCAGGTTACTCTGGTCCCCCTCTGGGTCTCACCGTGCTCTAGTGACTGTGAACCCCACTTTGGCCTGACTTGGACCTGCTGACCCTGGTTGCTACCTGCGCCTGACCTCGAAATGTTGACTCTGGTTCTTTCAAGGGCCTCCCCTGTACCTGGTGATCCTGGTCCCCACCTGGGCCTTACCTGGACCTGGTGACTCTTGTCACCACCGGGGACTCACTTGGACCTGGTTACAGTGTTCCACACTGGGCCACAAGTAGAATTCTTGACCATGGTCCCCAAGCCTGCCTCACATGGACCTGTTGCCTCTGATACCTACCGGCGCCTCACGTGTACCTGGTAACTCTGGTCCTCACCTGGGCATCATCTGGACCTAGTGACTCTGTTCCCCACCTGGGCTTCACCTGGATCTGGTGACTCTGATCCCCACCTGGACTTCACCTGGATCTGGGGACTCTGGTCCTCACCTGGACCTCTCCTGGACCTGGTGACTCTCTTTCCAACATGGACCTCACCTGGATCTGGTGACTCTGGTCCTCAGTTTGGCCCCACCTGGACCTGGTGTCTCTCATCCCCACTTGGACCTAACTCAGAACTGCTGAATCTTGCCCCACCTAGGCCGCACCCAGACCTGGTGACTCTTGTCCCCAGCTATGCCTCTATTCAACCTGATGAATCTGGTCCTCACGTGGGCCTCACATGGACCTGGGAATCAGCTGGATAGAGTGGCTCTGGTTCCCACAAGGGGCTCACCTGATACTGCTGAATGTGGTCTTATTCTATGTCTCACCAGGACCTGGTGATTCGGTTCCCCATCTGGGCCTGCATGGCCCTAGGGACTCTGGTCCTCACCCAGGCATCATTGGGACCTGGATACTCTGTTCCACACCTGGAACTCACTTTGACCAGTGACCTCTGGTCCCATTCTGGGCCTCAAACTAAACTGGTTACTCTGGTTCCACTCTGGGCCTCACCCTTACGTGGTGACTCTGGTCACCCCTTGAGCTTCACTTGGGCCTGGGGAATCTGGTCCTTAGCTAGTCCACACATGGATCTGGGGAAGGTCGCCACCTGGGCCTCACCTGGGCTTGGTGAATCCTGTTGCCATCTGCGCCTCCCCTGGACCTTGTGACAGTGGTCCCACCTGGACCTCACCTGGATCTGGTGGCTCTAGTTCCCATATGGGGCTCTCCTGGACCTGGTTCCTGTGGTCTCCATCTGGCCTCCCCTGGAACAAAATGACTCTGATCCATATTTGGGCCTCTCCTGGACCTGTTTACTCTGTCCTTACCTTGGCATTATTGGGACCTGGATATACTCTCTATATACCTGGGCCTCACCTAGACCTGGTGACTGTGGTCCCACCTGGCCTCACCTGGACGAGTTGACTGGTTCCCACAGGGACCTCACCTGTACCTGGTGACTCATGTCCTCATATGGGCATCATGGGTCCTGCTTTCTCAGGTCCACATTGGGGCCTCACCTGGACCTAGTGATTCTCGTCCCCCTCTGGGCCTCACCCTGACGTGGTGACTCTGGTCCCTACCTGGATATCACCAGAACCGGGTGACTCTGTTTCCCCTCTGGGACTCACCCAGAGCTGGGGACACTGGTCCTCAACTGGGCCTCAACAGGACCTGGTGAATCTACTCCTCACTTAAACCTCGTCTGGACCTGTGACTCTTCCCACCTGACATCAATGGGACATGGTTACTCTGTTCCCCAACTGGGCCTCACCTGGATATGATAACTTTGCTCCACACTTTGGCCTCAACTGGTCCTGATGACTCTGGTCCCCCCACGTAGGCCTCAATCTGGACCTGGTAACTGTGGTCCCCACCTGGGTCTCTTGGACCTGGTGACTCTTGTTCCCACATGAACCACACCTGGACCTGGTGACTGTGGTGTTCTTGTAGACTCACATTTACCTAGTGACTCTGTCCCCCACTAGGGCCTCACTTGGATCTGGTGACTCTGGCCTGCAGGTTGGCCTCACCTGGACCTGGTGAGTGGGGTTGCCACCTGGGACACACCCATACCTGGTGACTCAGGTCCCCACGTGTGCCTCTTGGACCTGGTGAATCTGGTCCTTACCTGGTCCTCTACTAGTCCCGGGGACTCTGTTCACCACCTGGGCCTCACCTGGACCTGGTGAGTGAATCTGGTCTCCATCTGGGCCTCACCCAGTCCTGGTGAATTTGTTCCCCACCTGGACCTGATTGCTGTGGGACTCTTTCTTGGCCTTACCTGGAACTGGTGGCTCTGATCCTATCTGCACGTCACCCAGATCTGGTGACTCTGGTCCTCAACTGGGCCTCACCTAGACCTAGTGAATATGCTCCATCTGGGCCTCATTTGGGCCTGGTGACTCTGTTCCCCACCTGGTCCTCATCGGGACATGATAAGTTTCTCCGCACTTGGCCTCAACTGGTCCTGATGACTCTGGCCCCCCACCTAGGCCTCAATCTGGACCTGGTTCCTGTGTTCCCCACCTGGGTCTCACCTGGATCTGGTAACTCTGGTCCCTACCTGGGCATCATCGGGAATGGCTTCCTATGCATGGCCTGCAGGTTGGCCTCATCTTTACCTGGTGAGTGGGGTTCCCACGTGGGTCTTACCCATGCCTGGTGACACAGGTCCCCACGTGGGGCCTCACTTGGACCTGGTGAATGTTGTCCTTACCTAGTTCTCACCCGGAACTGGTAAATCTGGTCACCACCTGGGCATCACCTAGTCCTGGTGACTTTGTTCCCTACCTGGACCTGATTGCTGTGGACACATTCTTGGCCTCACCTGGAAGTGGTAACTCTGATCCTAACTGGGCCTCTCCCAGATCTGGTGACTCTGGTCCTCACCGGTGGACCATTATGACCTGGATACTCTGTTCCACACCTGAGCCTCACCTGGACATGATGACTCTGGATCCCCTCTGGGCCTCACCCTGACATGGTTACTTTGTACCCCATCTGAATGTCACCTAGACCAAGTGAATCTGGTACGCCTCTGGGCCTCAACCAGATCTGGTGCCTCTGGTTCTCAACTGCGCCTCACCTGGACCTAGTAAAATATGCTCCATCTGGGCCTCATTTGGACCTGGTGACTCTGGTCCCTACGTGGGCAACATCGCGACCTGGTTCCACATAATGGTCTGCAGGTTGGCCTCTTCTTGACCTGGTAACTCTCTTCCCTACCTGGGCATCATCGGGATATGGTTCCACTGCATGGCCTTTAGGTGGGCCGCACCCGGAGCTCGTACCTCTGGTCCCTACCTGGGCATCATCGGGACGTGTTTACTCTATTCCCAGTGGGACTGACCTGATCGTGGTAACTCTCGGTCCTGACTTTCGCCTGTTCTGTGCCATGTGGACTCTGGCTCCCCCTGGACCTCACTTGTAAGTGGTGATTCTGATCCTAAGCATGGCCTCACCTGACCTGGTGACTGTGGTTTCCATCGGTACCTCACCTCGGTCCTCATGGCTCTGGTCCCAACTGGGACTCACCAGGAACTTGTATCTGGTACACACCTGAGTAGCATCAGGATATGGTTACACTGTTCACTAACAGTGACCCGGCCGGACTATTAACTCTCGTCTTCACCTGGTCCACACTTGGACATGGTGACACTGGTTCTCACCAGGGTCTTCACCTGGACATGGTGGACTCAGATCGCCACCTGGTCCTCACTTGTAACTTGTAATTCTCGTTCCCACATGGACATCATGTGGACCTGGTGGTGGCTGCAGTGTTTCTAGCTTCTCATGTACCTCGTGACTCTGGTCCCACCAGGGCCTCACCGGGACTTGGTGAGTGTGGTTGCCACCTGCACCTCACAGGACCTGGTGATTCTGGTCTGTCCACCTGAGACTACCCTGGATCTGGTGACTGTGATCCCCACCTGGGCTTCACCTGATTTGGGGACTTCGGTCCCCATCTGGGCCTCACCTGGCCCTGTTGACCATGGTCCTCCAACTGGGCAAAATTGGGAACCGGTGACTGTGTTCCATAACTGGACCTCACCTGACAAGTTGACTCTGGTCCCCCTCTGGGTCTCACTGTGCCCTAGTGACTGTGAACCCCACCTTGGCCTGACTTGGACCTGCTGACCCTGGTTGCCACCTGCGCCTGACCTCGAACTGTTGACTCTGGTTCTCCCAAGGGCCTCACCTGGACCTGGTGATCCTGGTCCCCAATTGAGCCTCACTGGAACGTGGTGACTCTTGTCACCACGGGGACTCAACTGGACCTGATTATGGTTCCACACCTGAGCCTCAGGTAGACCTGTTGACCATGGTCCCCAAGCCGGCCTCACGTGGATATTTTGGCTCTGATCCCCGCCGGGGGTTATGTGTATCTGGTAACTCTGCTCCTTACCTGGGTCTAATCAGGACCTGGTGACTCTGGTCCCCACCTGGGCTTCACCTGGATCTCGTGACTCTGGTCCCCACCTGGACTTCACCTGGATCTGGGGACTCTGGTCCCCACATGGACCTCTCCTGGACCTGGTGACTCTCTTTCCAACATGGACCTCACCTGGATCTGGTGACTCTGGTCCTCAGTTTGGACTCACCTGGACCTGGTGTCTCTCGTCCCCACTTGGACCTAACTCAGAACTGCTGAATCTTGCCCCACCTAGCCCGCACCCATACCTCGTGACTCTTGTCCCGAACTATGCCTCAATTCGACCTGATGCATCTGGTCCTGACGTGGGGCTCACATGGACCTGTTACTCAGCTGGATAGAGTGGCTCTGGTTCCCACAAGGGCACAACCTGATACTGCTAACTATGTTGTTATTCTATGCCTCACCAGGACCTAGTGATTCTGTTCCCATCTGGGCCTGCATGGCCTAGTGACTCTGGTCCTCACCCAGGCATCATTGGGGACCTGGATACTCTATTCCACACCTGGGCCTCACTCTGACACGGACCTCTGGTCCCATTCTGGGCCTCAAGCTAAACTGGTTACTCTGGTTCCCCCGCTGGGCCTCACCCTTACCGGTGACTCTGGTCACCCCCTTGGGCTTCACTTGGGCCTGGTGAATCTGGTGCTTAGCTGGTCCTCACCTGGATCTGGTGACTGTTCACCACCTGGGCCTCACCTGGACCTGGTGAATCCTGTTGCCACCTGCGCCTCACCTGGACCTTGTGACTGTTGTGCTACCTGGACCTCACCTGGATTGGTGGCTCTGGTTCCCATATTGGGCTCTTCTGGACCTGGTTCCTGTGGTCTCCATCAGGCATCACCTGGAACAAAACGACTGTGATCCGTATTCGGCCTCTCCTGGACTGTTGACTCTGGTCCTTACCTGGGCATCATTGGGACCTGGATACTCTCTATATACCTGGGCCTCACCTGGACCTGGTGACTGTGGTCCCACCTGGGCCTCACCTAGACGAGGTGACTGGTTCCCACAGGGACCTCATTTGGACCTGGTGACTCAGGTCCTCATATGGGCCTCATGGGACCAGGGTTCTCAGTTCCACATCGGGGTCTCATCTGGACCTAGTGATTCTCGTCCCCCTCTGGGCCTCACCCTGACGTGGTGACTCTGGTCCCCACCTGGATATCACCAGAACCGGGTGACACTTGTCCCCCTCTGGGACTCACCCGGATATGGGGCACTGGTCCTCAACTGGGCCTCAACAGGGCCTGGTGAATCTACTCCTCACTAAGGCCTCGTCTGGACCTTGTGACTCTTTTCCCACCTGGCATCAATGGGACATGGTTACTCTTCCACAACTGGGCCTCACATGGACCTGATAACTTTGCTCCACACTTTGGCCTCAACTAGTCCTGATGACTCTGGTCCCCCGACCGAGGCCTCACCTGGACCTGTTGACTGTGGTCCCACCTGGGCCTCAACTGGACCTGGTGATTGTGGTCCCCACCTGGGTCTCACCTGGACCTGGTGACTCTCATTCCCACATGAACCACACCAGGATCTGGTGACTGTGTTGTTTTTGTAGAATCATTTTTAACTGGTGACTCCAGTCCCCACTAGGTCCTCACGTGGATCGGGTGACTTGGCCTGCAGGTTGGCCTCACATGGACCTGGTTAGTGGGGATGCCACCTGGGCCTCACCCATAATTGGTGACTCAGGTCCCCATGTGGGCCTCTTCTACCTGGTGAATCTGGTCCTTACCTGGTCCTCTCCCAGACCTGGGGACTCTGGTCACCATCTGGGCCTCACCTGGACCTGGTGAATCTGGTCCCCATCTTGGCCTCACTCAGTCCTGGGGACTTTGTTCCCCACCTGGACCTGATTGCTGTGGACTCCTTCTTGGCTAACCTGGAACTGCTGACTCTGATGCTAACTGGGCCTCACCCAGATCTGGTGATTCTGGTCCTCACCTGTGGACCATTATGACCTGGATATTCTGTTCCACACCTGAGCCTCACCTGGATAAGTTGACTCTGGATCCACTCTGGGCCTCAGCCTGACATGGGGACTCTGGTCCACATCTGTTTGTCACCAGACCAGGTGAATCAGGTACCCCTCTAGGCCTCACCTAGACCTGGTGACTCTGGTCCTCAACTGGGCCTCAACGGGACCTAGTGAACATGCTCCCCACCTGCGCCACTTCTGGGCCTGGTGACTCTGGTTCTACCTGGGCATCACCGGGACATGATTACTCTATTCCCACTTGGAGTGACCTGATCCTGGTAACTCTGGTCCTGACTTTGGCCTCTTCTGTACCAGGTGACTCTGGCTCCACCTGGGTCTCACCTGGAACTGGTGACTCTGATCCTAAGCATGGCCTCACCTGACCTGGTGACTGTGGTTCCCATCGGGACCTCACCTGGACCTCATGTCTCTGGTCCCACTTGGGCCTCACAAGGACCTGGTGTCTCTGCTACCCACCTGGGCAGCATCAGGATATGGTTACACTGTTCACTAACAGTGACCCAGCCGGACCTATTAACTCTGGTCTTCACCTGGGCCACACCTGGACATGGTGACACTGTTTCCCACCTGGGTCTCACCTGGACATGGTGAGTCGGATCCCCACCTGGTCCTCACCTGTAACTGGTGATTCTCGTTCCCACATGGAGATCTTTTGGACCTGTTGGCCGCAGTGTTTCTAGCATCTTTTTTTTAAATTTTTATTTATTTATGATAGTCACAGAGAGAGAGAGAGGCAAAGACACAGGCAGAGGGAGAAGCAGGCTCCATGCACCGGGAGCCCGACGTGGGATTCGATCACGGGTCTCCAGGATCGCGCCCTGGTCCAAAGGCAGCGCCAAACCGCTGCGCCACCCAGGGATCCCGTGTGTTTCTAGCTTCTCATGTACCTCGTGACTTCTCATGTACCCCACCAGTGCCTTACCGGGACCTGGTGAGTTTGGTTGCCACCTGCACCTCACCTGGACCTGGTGATTCTCGTCTGCACCTGAGACTACCCTGGATCTGGTGACTGTGGTTCCCTCCTGGGCTTCACCTGGATTTGGGGACTCCGGTCCCCATCTGGGCCTCACCTGGCCCTGTTGACCATGGTCCTCAACTGGGCAAAATTGGGACCCTGTGACTGTGTTCCACAACTGGACCTCACCTGGACCAGGTGACTCTGGTCCCTCTCTGGGTCTCACCGTGCCCTAGAGACTGTGAACCCCACTTTGGCCTGGCTTCGACCTGCTGACCCTGGTTGCCACCTGCGCCTGACCTCGAACTGTTGACTCTGGTTCTTTCAAGGGCCTCCCCTGTACCTGGTGATCCTGGTGCCCACCTGGTCCTCACCTTGACGTGGTGACCTTTGTCACCACCGGGGACTCACCTGGACCTGCTTACTGTGTTCCACACCTGGGCCTCAAGTACACCTCTTGACCATTGTCCCCAAGCCCGCCTAACATGGACCTGTTGCCTCTGATCCCCACCGTGGCCTCACGTGTACCTGGTAACTCTGGGACTCACCTGGGCCTTATCTGCACCTAGAGACTCTGGTCCCCACCTGGACTTCACCTGGATCTGGTGACTCTGGTCCCCACCTGGATTTTACCTGGATCTGGTGACTCTGGTCCCCACCTGGATATCACCAGAACCGGGTGACACAACCGGAGTTGGGGACACTGGTCCTCAGCTGGGCCTCAACAGGACCTGGTGAATCTACTCCAAACTTAGGCTTCGTCTGGACATTGTGACTCTTTTCCCACCTGGCATCAATGGGACATGGTTACTCTGTTCCCCACCTGGGCCTCACCTGGACATGATAACTTTGCTGCACACTTTGGCCTCAACTGGTCCTGATGACTCTCGTCCCCCAACCTAGGCCTCAATCTGGACCTGGTGACTGTCGTCCCCAACTGGGTCTCAGCTGGACCTGGTGACTCCCGTTCCCACATGAACCACTACTGGACCTGGTGACTGTGGTGTTCTTGTAGACTCACATTTACCTTGTGACTCCCGTCCCCACTAAGGCCCCACCTGGATCTGGTGACTCTGGCCTGCAGGTTGGCCTCACCTGGACCTGGTGAGTGTGGTTGCCACCTGGGCCTCACCCATACCTGGTGACTCAGTTCCCCACGTGGGTCATGTGGACCTGGTGAATTTGGTCCTTACCTGGTCCTCTCCCGGACCCGGGGACTCTGGTCACAACCTGGGCCTCAGCTGGACCTGGTGAATCTGGTCCCCTTCTGGGTCTCACACAGTCCTGGTGACTTTGTTCCCCACCTGGACCTGATTGCTGTGAACTCTTTCTTGGCCTCACCTGGAACTGGTGACTCTGGTCCCTATCTGGATGTACCTGGACCAGGGGATTCTGGTACCCCTCTGGGCCTCAACCAGATCTGGTGACTCTGGTCCTCAAATGGGCCTCACCTGGACCTAGTGAATATGCTCCATCTGGGCTTCATTTGGACCTGGTGACTCTGGTCCCTACGTGGGCAACATCGGGACATGGTTCCACATAATGGTCTGCAGGTTGGCCTCTTCTTGACCTGGTAACTCTGGTCCCTACCTGGGCATCATCGGGACACGGTTCCTCTGCATGGCCTGCAGGTTGGCGTCACCAGGACCTGGTGAGTGGGGTTGCCATCTGGGCCTCACCCATACCTGGTGACACAGGTCCCACGTGGGCCTCACTTGGACCTGGTGAATCTGGTCCTTACCTGGTCCTCACCCGGAACTGGTAACTCTTGGCACCACCTGGGAATCACCTGGACCTGGTGAATCTGGTCCCCATCTGGGCCTCACCCAGTCCTGGTGACTTTGTTCCCCACCTGGACCTGATTGCTGTGGACTCCTTCTTGGCCTCACCTGAAAATTGCGACTCTGATCCTAACTGGGCCTCACCCAGATCTGGTGACTCTGGTCCTCACCTGTGGACCATTATGACCTGGATACTCTGTTCCACACCTGAACCTCACCTGGACATGATGACTCTGGATCCCCTCTGGGCCTCACCCTGACATGGTGACTCTGGTCCCCATCTGGAGGTCCCCTAGACCAGGTGAATTTGATACCCCTCTAGGCCTCAACTACACCTAGTGACTCTGGTCATCATCTGGGCCTCACCTGGACCTAGTGAATATTCTCCCCACCTGCGCCTCGATGGACCTGGTGACTCTGGTTCTACCTGGGCATCATTGGGACATGGTTACTGTATTACCCACTGGGACTCACCTGATCCTGGTAACTCTGGTCGTGACTTTGGCCTCTTCTGTAAGAGGTGACTCTGTGTCCACCTGGGCCTCACCTGTACCTGGTGACTCTGATCCGAAGCATGGCCTCACCTGACCTGGTGACTGTGGTTCCCATCGGGACCTCACCTGGACCTCATGTCTCCAGTTACACCTGGGCCTCACCAGGACCTGGTGTCTCTGGTACCCACCTGGGTAACATCACGATATGTTTACACTGTTCACTAACAGTGACCCAGCCAGACCTATTAACTCTGGTCTTCACCTGGGCCACACTGGACATGGTGACACTGGTTCCCATCTGGGTCTCACCTGGACATGGTGAGTCGGATCCCCACCTGGGCCTCACCTGTAACTGGTGATTCTCCTCCCCACATGGACATCATGTGGACATGGTGGCTGCAGTGTTTCTAGCTTCTCATGTACCTCGTGACTCTGGTCCCCACCAGGGCCTCACCGGGACCTGGAGAGTGTGGTTGCCACCTGCACCTCACCTGGACCTGGTGATTCTGGTCTGCACCTGAGACAAACGTGGAGCTGGTGACTGTGGTCCCCACCTTGGCTTCACCTGGATTTGGGGACTCCAGTCCCCATCTGGGCCTCACCTGGCCCTGTTAAACCAGGTCCTCAACTGGGCAAAATTGGGACACAGAGAATGTGTTCCACAACTGGACCTCACCTGGACCAGGTGACTCTGGTCCCCCTCTGGGTCTCAACGTGCCCTAGTGATTGTCAACCCCACTTTGGCCTGACATGGACCTGCTGACCCCAGTTGCCACCTGCGACTGACCTCGAACAGTTGACTCTGGTTCTTTCAAGGGCCTCCCCTGGACCTGGTGATCATGGTCCCCACTTGGGCCTCACCTGGACTTGGTGACTCTTGTCACCACCGGGGCTCACCTGGACCTGGTTACTGTGTTCCACATGGGCCTAATGTAGACCTGTTGACCATGGTCCCCAAGCCCGCCTCACATGGACCTGTTGCCTCCTATCCCCACCGGGTCCTCACGTGTACCTGGTAACTCTGGCCCTCACCTAGGCTTCATCTGGTCCTACTGACTGGTCCCAACCTGGGCTTCACCTGAATCTGGTGACTCTGGTCCCCAGCTGGACCTCTCCTGGACCTGGTGACTCTCTTTCCAACATGGAGCTCACCTGGATATGGTGACTCTGGTCGTCAGTTTGGACTCACCTGGACCTGGTGTCTCTCGTCCCCACTTGGACCTAACTCAGAACTGCTGAATCTTGCCCCACCTAGGCCGCATCCACACCTGGTGACTCTTGTCCCCAGCTATGCCTCAATTCGACCTCATGAATCTGGTCCTCACGTGGGCCTCACATGGACCTGGGACTCAGCTGGATAGAGTGGCTCTGGATCCCACATGGGGCTCACCTGATACTGGTGACTGTGGTCTTATTCTATGCCTCACCAGGACCTAGTGATTCTGTTCCCCATCTGGACCTGCATGGCCCTAGTGACTTTGGTCCTCACCCAAGCATCATTCGGACCTGGATACTCTATTGTACACCTGGGCCTCACACTGCCAAGGGACCTCTGATCCCATTCTGGGCCTCAAACTAAACTGCTTACTCTGGTTCCCCCTCTGGCCCTCACCCTGACCTGGTGACTCTGGTCACCCGTTGGGCTTCACTTGGGCCTGGAGAATCTGGTCCTTATCTGTTCCGCACCTGGATCTGGTGACTGGTCGCGACCTTGGCCTCACCTGGACTTGGTGAATCCTGTTGCCACCTGCGCCTCACCTGGACCTTGCGACTGTGGTCCCACCTGGACCTCACCTGGACGAGGTGACTGGTTCCCACAGGGACCTCACCTGGACCTGGTGACTCAGGTCCTCATATGGGCATCATGGGACCTGGTTTCTCAGTTCCACATCAGGGCCTCACCTGGACCTAGTGATTCTTGTCCCCCTCTGGGCCTCACCCTGATGTGGTGACTCTGGTCCCCACCTGGATATCACCAGAACCGGGTGCCTCTGGTCCCCCTCTGGGACTCACCCGGAGCTGGGGACACTGGTCCTCATCTGGTCCTCAACAGGACCTGGTGAATCTACTCCTCACTTAGGCCTCGT
>NW_023331777.1:0-48498 GCF_011100685.1 Canis lupus familiaris | reverse complement strand
TCCACTCTTTCATTTGCTTATTTTGGCAAATGCCCCAACCCCTTTCCCTCTATGTAAGCTGACCTCCTCAGTGAAGGGGTTGGCTTACCAATGAAGGGGCATGCCCTGCATCCAGGAACTGCTGGGGGTGTCCTGCTGGGGAACTTTCTCTCCCCTTTCCACCCTCAGGTTCATTGTGGCGATAATTCCTCAGTGTTCCTTATGGAGGAGAACTTCATGTCGCTCTCTAATTGAATTGTTGTCATGGAAATCACTTTCATTTGTGCTCAAAGGACTTAACTATATGGCCCCCTGTCTTCTCACTTCTGCCTTTGACAATAATGGGCTCCCTCCCACCCCTCTGCTCTTAACTCTGGATCTTCCTTCAATGAGTAATCTTCCCCACAAAGCTGGTGTCAGCTGGAAAAGTCTTCTTCTCCAATCCTCACAATACTATTACACGTACTGTTGTCACTAAATGGTTCTACTTTCTGCCTCTAGGTCTGTGGTAGGATTCACTTCCTGGCTCCCATCTGTACGGGCAGTCATGGGCCTCTCTGGCCAATGGGGTACGAGGGGTCCCTGCTGGCCAGGAGTGGCCAGGTGCAGAGGCGAGACCCTCCTTCTGTCAGGACACCAGCAGTGCGTGAGGATGGTGGCTGCTCCAGCAGCCTGGATCCCTGAGTGAGGATGTCCTAGAGCGGAGTCCCTAGCCAGCCTGGGATGAACAAAGAAACCCAGCAAGAAATAAATGTTGTCATTTTACGCCAATTTTGAGATGACTTGTTATCATTACTATGCACCCCACCCTTGAGTCAAAAAAGTAGAGACAATATTTGGCTTCCTTAGACTAAAGCTTGTTTCCAACAAGGCACTGGCCCCAGGAGAGCCCTGTGTATTGGGAGGGTCCCAAGTACCTGCCAGTCACAATCTGAGGGCTTCATTCTGAGCTCTGCCACTCAAGAGCTAGGTGATAAAGGGCAGGCTGCATCACCTCTCTGTGCCTCAGACCTTTTATCTGTAAACTGGAGAGAAAAGGAATATCTACAATCTGAGCCTGATTCAATTCATCTGTCAAGTGGCTAGAACTGGAGCTGGCACACTGTGAGCATTATGTAAGTATTGGTTAGTAATATAATCACTGATACTTTTAATCATTATCATTATCATCAAGGCATGCACTCTCTAAATTTTTTTTTCATTCTAAAATTGAGTTCACAATGAGTCATCCTGTTTGGGGGTTTCCTAAGACCACTCATACACATTTGGTGATTCACTAGAAGGACTCATGGGACACAGCGTATCATTGTACTAATGGCCACAGTATATTATACACAGGATCGGGGAGGGGAAAAAGATGGGCAGGTCTATAGACACTTCTCTTAAACTCCTTGCCATGAATCACTTCTCTGACTTCTGGCTAAGATCAAGTGTAAATTCCCTCCCATGAGCATCACACACACAACTCACTCATCTCTAGTCACAAAAAATGCAGCATTATCCATAAGACGCTTTGTCCAGGGTAGCCCACTCAAGACTTGAGACCCAAGGCTTTTGTTGGGAACTGGTCCTGTAGGCACTCTGCCTAGCATGTGCCCAAATTCCAGATGCTTAGAAGGAAAGCAAGTGCCCACCATAACTCCCATTGTTTGGACGGAGTCATGAGCCACATTCATCACTTAGGGAACAGCTCAAGTGCCAAGTTCCCTGAGCCAGCCAAGTTCCCTGATGCCAGTCAACAGGTGAACTTACAAGCAGGCCTTTCTAAAGATAACAGTCTCGGGGTCTGCAATGTTGACCGTTTTCTGCACATAGCCATACCCTGTAAACAACCGCAGAGCCTGGAATGGACCTAACTGGCCTTGTACAGACAGATGGGGCCAGCCAACCAAGACGAGGACCCCAGAGGTCAAAAGGACACAGAATCAGCTGAGCTAGCCCCTACCCTCTAATCGAAGGACAGCAGAGGTATGACTGTGTGCCTAAATATTCCCACCAACAACCTGTATCTCTACCCAGCATGGCTCTCCCTCCTGGTAGGCAAGACAGGCTGTAGCCCTCTGCCCAGCACGGGGCTGGTGACAGCAGTTTGTGCCAGAGCAGAAGTGGCCAACCACACCTTGCATCCTTGGGCTATATATAACCTCAGCAGAGCTGTAGCTCCTTAGAAGGCCGTCGGGGAGGGGCACTCTAAACTTCCTCAGCTACTCTAGGATTTACCACCTTAACAACAAAAGCTTCCTCCCTACAACCAAACCAGTCCTTTCTGCTGTTAGCTCCATCTTCTCCGGTGTGGACCTCTGTGCACAGGGAGGATCATAGTGTGAGCTTCAGCAAGAGTCATCACAGAGTTGACTGGCTCTCTACAGTATGGGCTAATTGACCCCAATCTCTCCCTCTCTCCACACCCTCAAAACTGAAGCTCAATGCCCAAGTGTGGGACTCCTTAGCCAGGCCTGACTGATTCATAAAATTTAAAACATAACTGCCTAAATACCCATTAATAAAGAATCAGTCAATAAGTCATGGTACATTTTAAAAATGACAGAGATTCACATTTACTGACATGGAAAGATGTCCTTGACTGGCAGATGTGTTTTTTGAAACTAAAAACCAATATGGAGCAAAGCATAAAGAAGTTGAATCACTATGTAAACTAATGTAACTTTGTATGTCAACTATACGCAAATTTTAAATACCTTTTAATACAATTTTAAATAGTAACAAACAAAAAGCAATAGGAATTAGTTGCCCTTACTTAAAAAGAGGGGAAGGAGCAGCCTCAGTGGCTCAGCAGTTTAGCGCTGCCTTCAACCCGGGCGTGATCCTGGAGACCAGGGATCAAGTCCCACATCAGGCTCCCTGCATGGACCCTGCTTCTCCTTCTGTCTCTGCCTCTCATTCTCTCTCTCTGTGTCTGTCATGAATAAATAAATAAAATCTTTAAATAAATAAAATAAAGGGGCAGCCCCGGTGTCTCAGTGGTTTGGTGCCACCTTCGGTCCAGGGCCTGATCCTGGAGACCTGGGATCGAGTCCCATGTCAGGCTTCCTGCATGGAGCCTGCTTCTCCCTCTGCCTGTGTCTCTGCCCCACCACCACCCTTCTGTCTGTGTGTCTCTCATGAATAAATAAATAAAATATTTAAAAAATAATAATAATAAAATAAAATAAAATGAAAAGAGGGGAAAATGTCATAAAAATCTATTTTTCTTGATTCTCTAGAAAAGGGATCAGGAGCCTCTTTCTGTAAAGAGCTAAAGAAGAAATCTTCTACCTCAAAGGCCACGTGGTCTATGCTGATGCCATTCAACTGCACTGTAGTCATGTGAAAGCAACGCTAGGCCATCTATGAGCAAGCAGGCATGGCGGCTTTCCAGTAAAAATTTATCACAACAGGCAGCGGGCTGGATTTGACCCATGGGCTATAGTTTGCCAACCCCTGCTCTAGAAGCTGGAAGGCCAGCGACGGGCCACTGTCAATCCTTCATACAGGCCTGTTGCAAAAGTATGGACCAGAGTCAGATGCCTCAGGAGATCAAAGGGAAACCCAACAGGAGAAGCTGGCTCCTTGGCAGCCAAATGCAAGGGGCGGTGACCAGGATGAACAGAAGCCATCCCTATGGTCCCATCTCAGGAAGTCAGTCCCATGTGCACAGAGATGATTTTTCCAGAGATGCCAGAAATCTCACTTTTTACATGAACTCGGTTTTCAAATTAGTCTCATTTTTTTAAAACAATGTATTAGTTTCCTAGGGCAGCCATAAAAATTTACCACCAACTGGGTGGCTTAAAACAACCAATATTTATTTCTTCACGGCTCTGGAAGTCCAAAAGCAAGATGTCAGTGGGGCTTTTCTCTCTGAAGGCTCCAGGGGAGAATCTGTCCTGTGCCTTTCTCTTATTCCTGGTGTTGTCAATTCTTGGTTCTCCTTGACTTGTAGCCAAGTCATCCCAATCAATCTCTGTCTCCTGCTTCACACAGCTTCCTCCCTGCACCATTCTCATCTTTTTACAAGGAGCCCAGTCATATGATTAGGGCCACCCTAATGAGTGCATGGTAACTCAACTACATCTGCAAAAATCCCATTTCCAAAGAAGGTCACATTAGCAGGTACCTGGGGTTAGGGTTTGGACAGATCTTTAAATTCAACCCACAGTGCCCACAAATCCAGCTCGGGGCCCTCCAGCTCTGCATTAAAATCTAATGGGGTAAGCCAGCACAGCGAAAGATGGCTTTATTAGAACCCAAAGTTGTGCCCACATTGGACCTGCACCCCTGCCTGATTTTCACCAGTCCAATCTTCCAGTCAATCCTCTTTCCAGATTTAAACACCACAAGAGTCTTTTGGAAGGCAAGCCGACTTCCCCAGCTCTCAGCTCTCTGACAGTCGTTACCGTGCCAGCTGTCAGGGGAGATGCCAGCACTTCTGTTGATTTGACTGACAGCTGCACCAAGGGTCAGGTCAGGACCAAGGACAAAGCAAGCACTGCTTAACAGACAGGCAGTCCCCAAAGGCAGAAGGGACTCACACCCATACAAACACTCTCTTAAGGTTTCCCCACTGAGAAAAGACATCTCATTTCCAACTCCTGTCCAGCCATTCAGCCTTGACTAACACCCCCAAAGAGCCTTGAGATGCCCAGAATCAAGCACAGCCCAGGGCCAGCTCATCAGAGATGCCATCTAATGATCATTAGGACAAAGTCTGGGACAAGTAGTTCATTTCACCTGATGGTTTTATTCTAATTAGCCAAATGCCCAAAATGACTCTGTGTGATGCTGGCCACTGAGATCAGACCCACAGTGCGATGCAGGGAGAACACACCTCAGTGGTGACAGCTGCTGCCACCAGTTGGAGTCGGCTGACCCCAGTGAGGTCAGAACAAAAGCCAGAGCAGTCACACATCTAAGAATGAGGTTTATTCTCTTTTCCTTTATCTTTTATTCAAACATTCAACAGATGCAAACTCTGCATTCAAATAAAAGGATGAATGAATAAAGGAATAAATGAATAAAAGTCACCACTGGCACCAATTTCCTACCTCATTTCCATTGCATTAATGGCCATAGTCAAGACCCCATGGATAGTGAAAGGACAGCTTCTATTTTCATTAATATTTATCTTTAAAAGAATTTTCCAGACAAAGGTTTTCAAGGGTGCAAAATAACAACTACAATAATCCCCAAAGCTAGGGAGGCAGGACATGCTTGACTTACCAGTGCAGATTCCTAAACTTATCTGGCCATCTATTCAACTCCTACTCATCCTTCAAACCCCATTTCATCTAGGAAACTTCTCAAGGCAAAGAAAGTCTCCTTAATAATCTGGATATTTCTCCTCTCCACAGTCACATCACATTACTCTGGTTTATTTCTTCCATTTCTTTGGGAAACCACACCCCTGACAAGGGCAAGGAACTCAGTTTATCTTTGACTACGTAGCCACCATCATTAGGCCTAGCACATGATGGGCTCTGTCAAACGTTTCCTGGAAGAATGAGCCTGGACAAAACACTGCGTGAGTTTCTAAGGGAAGTATCAAGATGAGGAAAGCTTAGGAAGATCTCAGATTAAGGAAGCAAGAAGACCCCACAAAGGGCTAACAGTGTGATTAAAAGGATAGAAAAAGGATGGACCCACAAACAAATCCTACAAATGCAGAGTAGAGTGTCAGCTTTCTGAGTCGAGGTAGCTGGAGTTCCATGAAAGGACTGAAGAGGACCCTAGCTGAAGATCCAGGTCAGCCAGCTCTGGGACAGGTGACACAGAGGCACAGGAAAATATAAGGGATAAGACAGCGTTGTTAGTTGTGTGTAGGTCTTCAGCACACCTTCGGCATGATCTACAGTAAGAAATATGTATTTGGTCTTCATCCCTATTTCCAGCACAGAGCTCCTAAAGCTCTTGGGATTTCCCGAGAGCTAAAAGCATAAAGGCCAGATTCCCTTTCAGCCACACCTGAGTTTATGTTAATGAGGTGAGTTTTGGAAATCCCTAGATCAACCACTGGATGAGGGTTGGTTGCCAGGGGAACCAAGCACTTGGGCAAGCAAGTGATTAGAGGATTGGATCTTCCAACTTGACCACCAGAGAGGAGAGAGAGACTGGAGGTTGAATTCATGATTTAATCTGTGCCTTCCATAATGAAGCCTGCATAAAAACACAAAAGGACAGGATTTGAGAGCTTCCAGACCAATGAATATGTGGAGGTGCCAGGAGGGTGGCATGCCCAGAGAGGACCTGGAACACTCCACACCTCTTCCCACA
Organism: Canis lupus familiaris; assembly: GCF_011100685.1. NCBI lineage: Eukaryota > Metazoa > Chordata > Mammalia > Carnivora > Canidae > Canis > Canis lupus. The sequence continues at coordinate 42,249 of NW_023331777.1, read as the reverse complement.
GGCTTTGCCCTCTGCATTTCTCCCATCCAGCTGCTCTTGAGCTTTTAATCATTTTATAACTGATAAACTAAACAGTAAACTGATTGCTGGAGTTCCATGAGCCATTCTAGCTATGGTAGAACCCAAGGAGGGGGTCATGGGAACCTCCAATCTATAGCCAGTCAGTCAGAAGCACAGGGGACAATGTGGACTTGTGACTGGCACTGGAAATGGGGACAGTCTTGTGGGACTGAGCCCCTAACCTGTGGGATCTGATGCTGTCTCCAGGCAGATAGGGTCAGAATGGAGTTCCAGTACAGGATACCCAGTGAGTGTCCAGAGTCAGTCAGTGGGAGAAAGCCCTACACAACAAGTGTCAGAAAGTGCTCTGGAAATAGAGTACAAGGGAAAAGAAACACAGGAGGTCTTCCTTCTCAATGCCCCTAAGTGCATCCCCTTTCCCACCCATGTTTTTTTTTTTTTTTCCACCCATGTTTTAAACCAACTAACATAGACAAAGTACAGCAGGTTAGATCGAAATAACACTTTGTTACTATAAAGGTAACACTGGAGAATTCTGGTCTATTTACAGGAAGGCAAACATCCTCATCTGAACCCTAGAGTTGGGCAAGCTAGCAACAGTCCAGACAACACTGGAGATGTAAATGTACAATGAGATACCATTCTGCACCCATCAGACTGGTAAAAATTGCAAAAGTCTGGCGCCAAGTGTTGCATTGCCAAGGACAAAGAGCAACCAGAACACCTCCACATTGATGGTAAGGGCACAAACTGGTAAAATCACTTTGGAAAACAGTTTGGCATCACCTAACCAAGCTGAAGATGAACCCATGACTCAATTCTAGACACAGAGCCAAGAGAAAGCACATACATGCACATCAGGATACATACACAGAAAATGTTCATAGCAGCCTGGTTCATTGGAGTGAAAAACAAAAGACATACCAAATGTCTGCCAGCAGTAAAATGAACAAATTGTGATACGTACTGCCACGGAATAGTATACTGCTGTAGACATGGATGGGTCACTGACACATACAGGAACATGGGTGACTTTCCGACATGTAAGGTTTAAGCGTGAAAGAGAAGTGACACAAAAGAACACCCAGAGTACAATCTCAGAGAGATGAACCAAAGTAATATATCATTTAGGGATGCAATATAGAATAGCAAAAGAAGGAGGAACTAAAATTTGGAAGAGAGGCTCTTTGTCAGTGCAGAGAGGGAACAAGATTGGGGAGAAACACACAGGGGGCTTACAAGGAGAGTAGATACACAATCTATCATCCCAACATGAACAAGCTTATGAGAGTCAAAGTGGATATAATTAAGGATTCTGCTAAGATAAGAAAAAGCTGGGACTGTCTAGGGATATCAAGGCATAATTGTCATCCTTTTGCATATCATCAGTTTACCCTATTGTAGTAGGTACGTGTGTGCCCACTGCATGGTTCTATTTCTTACAAATAATTTATACCCATCATAATTTTGTATGTATTGAAGTGCATTAAGAAACACACACAAATTGGCATCAAGAATGACATCTTCCCAAATGTTCTACAGCAAAGAGCATCTCCTGATGAGGTCCCGGTGACCCTTCTGACCCTCAGCATCTGGCTGCATTTGAGCTGAGAGTGACATTCAAATGCAAACAGATGAGCCACACAGTGTTCAGAACACTCTGGAAATAGAAATGCCAACATCTGTAGCCGGGATGGGTAATGACCCGCCAGGCAAGGCCACGACGTTAAATTAATCCTTAATGTGTTTGAGGGCTTTTTTCCTTTCATTGGGTCATTTAATAATGCAACAAATGACTTCTTCCCTCAGCCTTCAGCTCCCCCATCGCCATGGAGACGATTGTGAATCAGCTATCATAAATAAAAATAATCCAACTGCACACACCCGCACCACATGCCACTTGGATGTGGTGCCAGCTCGACTTATTTTTTTCATGCCCAGAACTCACGAGACCTCAAGCAACATGGGACACCTCTGAAGGAATGGATGCTATTTGGTGCCGATTTACAGACAGGTATAGGTCCATTGGTCAGGCCTTCCTCTCACCAGCCACTGGACCAAAGGGGGACTGTTTTCCTGATGGGAATATCCAATGGGAAGCAAGGAAGCCTGATTCATCAATAATTGTGCTACTGAAACAAACTACTCCCATGCCCCCACACAGTCCTCCAAAAGTATCCAAGAAGAATCCCCACCAATGCACCACTGTCCTTTGACTTGGCATCAACTGTCCTCCCAAATCTGCCCTCGCCAGCCTTACCAGGGCCCCTCTACCAGTGTAGAGAGCCATTTACCAAATGTTTTCAAGAATAGGGAATCCCACAATTAGAAAGTTATTGTCTTCCTAATTTTGCAATCCTTCTACAGAGAAAAAGCTTCAGTTTCGTGCTAACGAGCCTCTAATACTCGGCTTATCATCACCCTTGTTAACAGCCCAGCTCTGTCTGAAAGCTTTTGGCAAAGCAAGTATCTAGCTGGAATTTAAGACCATTGTTTGTTTTCATTGTCTTTATTTTGAAGGTTTTCATCTATTTACACTGTCTTTCAGCTCATGAGAGTGATAGACACTGCTTTTCAAATACACATACTTAAGTAAAATCACTGAGCCCATTTTAAAATTACATATTATATAAAAAATGGCACAGGAACACCCCAGAACGTGACAACAACAAATTACAAAGTTCATACAGCAAAGACCCAAGTCTGGGAAACACGGACTCCTCAGCACGCCTTCTGTCCTTTCTTCCCATCCCCGTACTGGCTGTGCGCATCGCAGGTCTACAGTTCAGGACTGCTGACAATACAAAGTAGGAGCAGAGACACTAGGAAACAGAAGCACAGCTCGGGAGAAGCAGAGTACCCATTCCAGAGGGGTCTCTTACCAGTTCACCCTGACCCACCTTTTAACTTTCTTCACTCAGAGCTGATGAACTGTGAGTGGTTGCATAGGGCTGTGGGTCAGGGCCAGCAGCCTCTCAACACCAAGCCTTTTCCCAACACGCAGATACATGCCTGTGGCAGACATCACCAATCAAACACGGAGGCCTGCCAGCGCCACTCTCCCCCCATGGTGATCTATATGTATTTCTAACACTTGAAAATGTTCGTGAAAACAGCTGTTTTTAACTATTGTGTCATGGTTCTGTGTTTTTGCTGTGGGCTACTACACATTCTGCTTTGGAAATCAGTGACATATAAGCACTTTAATAAGGAGGGAAAGCTGCTTTATTCACAACTAATCAGAGCTACATAAAACCCATCTGATCCTGGAAGTTTAGAAGGTAATTTGGAGACTGTAAAGTTGACTTTTTTTTTTAATTGTAATAATTACTTTGCTGAAAGTGCAGTTTTAAAGGAAGAAAAAACACATTGTTGGTGGACATCAACAAATAATCTTTCTAAAAATTAATTTGTCAACTTGAATTGAAAGACTGAAAAATAATTATACCCTTGAACTACGAACTGTATTCCTAAGAATGTATAAGAAATCATCAGAAATACAAGAAAATTCATTACAATAAACCCATGGCAGTGAAGAGCCACACCAACCTAACTGTTCAAAAATACAGGTTAAATTTTAAAGGGTATGCGCCTGCACAGAAATACTCTGCAATATTAAAAATCATCCTTGAAGAATATTAAAAGACATAGGACCATACTCAAAATCTCATGAAAAGGGGCGCCTGGGTGGCTCAGTGGTTGAGCATCTGCCTTTGGCTTGGGTAGTGATCCTGGGGTCCTAGGATAGAGTCCTGCATCAGGCTTCCCACAAGAAGCCTGCTTCTCTCTCTCTCTGTCTCTCATGAATATATAAATAAAATCATTTTGTTTTAATCTCATGAGAAGTGAAAAAAAATGAGGTATAAACCTTTACATTAGGATAATCATCTCAAGGTGTGTGTGTGTGTGCGCGCGCGCACATGCATGTTGATCTACACTGTACAAGATTGGGAGAAAGTAGGGGTGGGGGATGGGAATAACTGAGTGATGGGCATGAAGGAGGGCATGCGATGTGAGGAGGACAAGGTGTTGTACACAACTGATGGATCACTGACCTCTCTACCTCTGAAACTAATAATATGCCATATGTTAATTAATTGAATTTAAGTAAAATTAAATTAAAACAAAACAAAACAAAGCAAAAACAAAGATTGGGAGAAAGTAAATTCATGGTGACTTTTCCTGGATGACTTTTATTTTTACTCTTCATATATTTCTGTATTCTCTAATTTTCAATATTAGTTTTAAAACCAAGGTTGGGAGGAATAATGTTTTCTAAGAATTTTCAGAAAGACTAATAGTTAATATTCACTGAGTTTGTTTTGTATTTGGGGAAAAATAGCTTAAGTTTGTGGATATTTTTAATTGAAGCAAAAGAGGTAGCAGCAAGAACTGAAAAGAGAACCAGCTTTGAAAATGGCAAGTGCCTTCCTCCAATACACCCAAGATGAGTAGGAGGCGATGTTCCAGTTTGAGCATGGCTCGCCTATAGGATGATTGATTCTTTCACTGAGCTCCCTCTTCTGTAAATCTGTGTTGAGCCTCGGGTACCAGCGGCAACTAAAAGCAGTTTGGTTTTTGGTTTTCTTTAAGATTTTTATTTATTTACTTGAATGGGGGAGGAGCAGAGGGAGAACAACCCAGAGAGAGAGAGAGAGAGAGAGAGAATCTCCAGCAGACTCCCCACTGAGCACCGAGTCCATCGTGGGGCTATGACCGTAAGATTATGACCTGAGCTGAAATCAGGAGACACTCAACTGACTGAGCCACTCAGGAGCCCCTAAGAGCAGTTCTAACAGAGTGCCACAATACTGGTCTTTCAGCCCCCCAGCAATAAAGCATGAGCTCAGAACGGCACCCCAACCGTAGGAGAGGCTTGGCATGAACTCTAACACCCTTTCACACCCAGGAATCAAGGGCACACGCTGGCAAGAAGCTATCTGGGACCTGAGATATATGGTGTGCTTCTATCCATTCCACAGAAACTTATTGGCACCTACTATGTGCTGGATCCTAGAAATACAGTAATGAACGGGGCAGAGATTCAGCTTCATCCCTGCCTTCACAGAGGACACAGTCCAGTTGAGTGGAAAGACAACTGGCCAAGAATTAATGCCTGGGTATGTGCCATAACGGCCTGTGGTGTGAGGCCCTAGCCCATCTAATTTTCATCAAAAAATTGAAGGATGACCAGGAGTGGTCAGGGGACAAGATGGGGAAGAAGACTCTAGACAAGAAGAAACATGATATGCAGAAGGCACTGGAAGAAATTCTGCAGGGAGTATGGCTCCAAGAGAGACAGGCAAGAGAATGGAGAAGGAGGCAAGGACCAGCTCTCAATGGCATTATGAAGCTTTAAAGGAGGAAGGAACACCTACATTTATAGAAATCATGCTGAACATCTACAAAGGATGAAGGAGAGTTGGAAGAAAATGCTAGGGTCCAACCTGTGGACAGACCCTCAGAAACTTGCCCAAGTCCATCTAATCCTACGTGCTGGCATCAGGAAGACAGACCACTATGTGTGTTAAAATCGTGTCCAAGGGGCAGCCCAGGTGGCTCAGCGGTTTAGCGCTGCCTTCAGCCCAGGGCATGATCCTGGAAACCCAAGATTGAGTCCCACGTCAGGCTCCCTGCATGGAGCCTGCTTCTCCCTCTGCCTGTGTCTCTGCCTCTTTCTCTCTGTGTGTCTCTCATGAATAAATAAATAAAATCTTTAAAAAAAAAAAAAAAAAAAGAATCACATCCAAAGTGAGAGTGAACAGGTCTCAAGTGGGGTCTGAGAAAGCTATCCTATGAATATGTACTACAGTACCTGGATGGCTACACTGGCCACAGAGAGGGCTTTTTATATACTCTCTACTGACTTCCTGACCACTGAGGTTGACAAATCCCTAACTTGAGGACAAATAAAGAGTACGATGTGCCAGGTTCCACCACATATTCTCCAACATCCTCCCAAAGATGATCAGCCCCTCTGTTTTGGCCAGGAATAGAGGGTGGGAATGGGGAGTGCTCATGACCACTATAAACAAAAACTACATTTCCCAGGTTGCTCTGCAGCTAAGGGAGGCCATATAACTAAAGCCCCATCCTACATCCTTTCAACTCATCCTTCTTGTTCTGGCTATTGTTGCAGCCACAGGTGAGCATACAGGTAGTGTGACAGATGTCGGCACCACAGATCCCTTGCTGGCTGCTCAGAGTCTCAGAAGGGATTCTTCCCAGCCAGTCTTCACATCTGCAAAACTGTATGTGCAAGGAAATTAGTGAGCTGGGTGTAACCCTTGGCCAACAGGGTGAATACGCCCCCCTACTGCCTCGCAGGCAAACCACCCTTCAGTATCCCCCACACTGCTCCCAGAAGCCATCTCTGCAGGGCTGAACCCCAGCTGCCCACAGTAGTAACCAGCTCAATATCCAGCCCTAAATTGGTACTTCCTCTTCCCAGGCACCTCATTCCACTTCCTCTGAATCCATTCCTAAAATAAATTACCTGCTCCTAAGTCCTTCAATCGGGCTCTGTTTTCAAGGGGAAGCCATGTTAACATAAGTAAATTCTGGAAATAGGACTTCAGGGAGATTTTGCCAGCAACTTCTTAAGAAGTAATTTTAAGGTTCAAGGACATATACTTTCTTGCCCTTGGCCTTTCCCTGTCCTGCTGCCTGGGATATGGGAAGGATGACAGAAGCTCTACCCTGGACCACGAAGACAGATCCACCCCTTTGGAACGGTCATGAACAGAAAGGAGCTTGAACTTGGTTTTGCAGAGTGGAGCTGCTGTACCAATTCTGGATGCTTATTTTTTATGAGAGAGAAGTACACTTCTATCTTGCTTAAACCGTTATTACTTAAGGCCTCAGTTAGCTGTGACCAAACCTGTACAATAGCTAAGACATACAATATAAGTGACAGTACGATCCCCAGACACCTGGATTTCTTGTTTTGTTTAAATAAGAAGTACATTCTAATTCATCTCGGGTCAGAACACAGCATATCCTTTCCCGAGCTCCCCTGACAAGCAACTGGGTTGAGAATCCTCAGGACACAGGTAAAGAGCTAATTACCAGGCTCCGGTCCCACTGCAGCTCCCAATATCTCTCTCATCTTCAAGAAAAATATCATTTAAGCAGCACCTCTGCCAGGAACCAGAAAGGCTGCCTCACTTCACAAAGACCCTGCATCTGTGTCCCCAACACACACCCCTTCAGCAGCCAAGAATACACTCTTTTTCCTGGCGCCACAGAGACCCTCCAAGTTACTAGAATTCTAACATTCGGTGCTGCCTGACCCCCTCATCGGGTGATGGAGCCAACAGAGAAAAAGTGGCCTATGTCTATTCCATGAATTGCAAAGTAGCTGTGGATAACATGAGAGGTGTACCTTGGAACCCGAGATCCTGCAGAAGAGGGTCTTGCTTCAGAGCTGTTATTTCGGATGCAGAGGAAAAGAGCTGCTCCAGCAAAGAACCAAATGAATTATATAAGTTGGTAAAATATATTCCAACTTGCTGGTTAATCAGATAGAGATTCTTCTGAACACCTCTAAGGGCAGAATCCAGCAGCATGGGAAGATGGCCAGGGAGACAAAACACATGCAGGGAGGTGCAGACAGGGATGTGGATCTGACACCAAGCTCCCGTTAAACTGCTGTGTGACACTCGTCCTCACTGGGCCTCATTAATCCTGCTTGTTTTGTGATCTTAATTCTATTTATGTATTAAATAGGTGAAATGTTTACATAGTTCAAAATTCAAAAGGTACAAGATTCTCAAGTAAAATATCTTCCACTACTATCTTGCAGCCACTTAAATTTCCAGAAGCAACGAGTTATCAGTTTCTTAAACTTCCAGAAATGTTTTAGACATACAAAAGCATGCACAAACACACACAGCCCCGTTTTTTCCTCTTTTAACATAAATAGCTGCACACCATACCCCTGGTCTGCATCTTGTTTTGTTTTTCACTTAGCAATACCCTATGGTTACAGCCAATAGAGAATGTTTTCACTCTTTTTTATGGCTGCAGATCATTCCATTGCAAGAACACACCAAATGTATTTAACCAGCCCCTCTTGATGAACATCCAGGTAGCTTCCAGCCATTTGTTGTTGCAATGAATAACTTCCTATATGGGTAAATGTGCATACATGTACAGTCTCCCTGAATGATGTGTTCCCAGAAGTGGAACTGATAGGCCAGAGAGTACACACGTGTAATTTTTTTTAATTTTTATTTATTTATGATAGTCACACAGAGAGAGAGAGAGAGAGAGAGGCAGAGGCATAGGCAGAGGGAGAAGCAGGCACCATGCACCGGGAGCCCGACGTGGGACTCGATCCCAGGACTCCAGGATCGCGCCCTGGGCCAAAGGCAGGCGCCAAACTGCTGCGCCACCCAGGGATCCCCACATGTGTAATTTTGATAGACAATATCAAATTGTCTTTTTGAGAAAAAGTGAACCAACAAAGCTATCACCAGTGTGTAAAAGTCTGGACTTCCTCACCTATGAAGCTGGTAGGTCCCAGGGTACCCCCAAGCTCTGCCAGCCAGATGATAATATTACATCTTGACATGGCATAGTTAGGGCAGAGATCATAAATGGAAGTCTGTGAGCCAAATGTGCGTTGCACACTTATATTGATTCATCAACACAGCATTTCTTAAATTGAACCAAGATTGAAAAATCAAACTATTTCTCATTTAAAAAAAATCTTATTTCTGGCTTCTCTTTAAAAAATCAAACTTATTAACTCTGATCTTGCATTCCTGCAGGGCAATGAGCACCAGTCCCTGAATAGCAGTGGCCTGTCCTACCCCATGTTCCAGCTCTCCAAGGCGCCACAGTCCCCACCACTATTCCCAACCAGGAGTTTCAGTTACCTCGCATCATCATAATCTGTAGCGCTCCTTTCCTTAGAGTAGAGAAACAGTCCTCTATAACCATGTACTTATCAGAAAGTCAGAGTGAAAAGAGAGATAATGTAACAGAAAATCGCTAAGTCCAGTTTCCTTTCTGCCCTTCCTTCTTATGGCAAGAGAATCCACCGCACCCCCCCCTCCAAAGCCTGAGCTGCACACAAGGCCAGATGCTACCTTCCCCAGTCTCCTTGCAGCTAACTGTGGCCACAGGACTCCGGTCCAGGCTCTGGGACATAAGCAGAACGATATACACAATTTCCAGGTTACATCCCTTGAAAGGGAAACTTCCTGGGATTCCTCTGGTTCAGTCAAAAGAGTGCGCAACTTCATCTCAGGTGGGGAGTCAAACCGGACATGGAGTGTGACGCTTACTTAAATAAATAAAACTCTGAGAAGGAACTTTCCCACACTCCACCTCCTATTTCATTTCCCCTTCCCACATGGAATGTGTGGGGGATGAGACAAATGCCACCATGAAATACAGACTCCATCCTAGGGGATGACGGAAGGGAGAAAGGAAAACTCTAGATCCCAGGATGACCTCGAAGATCAGAGCAACTGCCTACCTAGACCTCCCACTAAATTAGGATAGTTAAATGAGAAAGAAAAGAAAATCTATCTTGTTTGAACCACTGGACTTTGGAGTCTCCATGATTTGGCAGCTTCTCCTGTTTCCAAAGATGGAGAGGAAAGCATGTTTCTTTGTGAAAAAGGATATTCTGAAGCACTGAACACACAAATACCCAGCCCTGTTTTACCATTTATGGTGCCCACCTGGCTCTGCAGGCCCCCCGAAATTATAGGGCCTGCATCTATCTCCAGGCCCATTCACTGATGTCCTGGTCAGTGGAGGCCTCACTCGTAGCCCATTCCAAAGTTCCACATCCATATTCAATTACAAATTAAATGACTTCACTTCAAAACAGAAAAAGCTGAGTTATTTCATAATTCATGTTGACACAACTGACGAGCTTCTGGGATTTAGATATGGAGCCCTACCTAATTGACCCTAACACTACAATACATTCCAAACATCAAATATTTACTAAGAAATCATAGAAGTACCAGAAGAAAATGTGGGTGACTTTTTATTTTTTACAACTGTGGAGTGGAGAAGGCCCAACCCAACCCATATCCAAACCCCCACCCCACCCAACAACCTTCAATCCCAATGATGCCAAAACAGAAAAATCTCCAAAGAAGATGCTGTTATCAGTGTTGACCTCTGTGAATGGACCTGGCCTCAGCAATGGTCTTTTGCTTATTTTATGTTCTTGCATATCATTTGAATTTTTGTCATGTGTATATCGTTACCTTAAAATTGTTTTAAATCATAATTATGCTGTTATAATAGATTTTTAAAGGAAATGAATGCCCATCAACACAATGGGTAAATAGTGATATATTCATTTAAGGCAAATAATCCACACCAGGAGTCAGCAAACCCAGATAATTTATATCCTAGGCTTTGCTGGCTATATAGTCTTTGTTATATACTTGTTTTTCAGAGTTTTTTTAACAACTCTTTAAAAAAATAAAAACCATTTTTAGCTCCCAAGGTCATCGTTTGAGAACCTCTGCTCTAGAGAGGAGAATGAATGGGCCACAGCTATGTCATACTATGGGTGGGCATCACACACATCAAGTGGAGCAAGAGGCCCTAGTGCATGATTTCATGTGCATGAAGTTCAAAGCAGGCAAAAGTAATGTATGCCGTTAGAAATCAGGAGTGTGGTCCCACGATTTAGGGAGAGGCCACTGCAGTGGTTAGGAGCAGATTGCAGAAGCTTCTAGGGAACTGGACGCGTCCATGCGTCAGGTTGTAAAAGTAATGGAGCCATATGCTTGCACTTCACGCACTTTTCTGAATCCATATGATAGTTCAACAAAAATATTTAAAATTAATGCATTTCGGGGATCCCTGGGTGGCTCAGCGGTTTAGCACCTGCCTTTGGCCCAGGGTGCGACCCTGGAGTCCCGGGATGGAGTCCCACGTCGGACTCCCGGCATGGAGCCTGCTTCTCCCTCCTCCTGTGTCTCTGCCTCTCTCTCTCTCTCTCTCTCTCTCTCTCTCTCTCTCTCTATGTCTATCATAAATAAATAAATAAATAAATCTTAAAAAAAATTAATGCATTTCACAGGGATAGATGTCAGTTTGTATGTGCATGCATGTGGGTGCATACATTCACACCAGGAGAAAGGACCAGACAGAACCAGGACAGTAAAAGTGGTTATCTCTAGGAACTGGAGTTTGGAGGATTTAATATTTTCGTCCTTCTACTTTGCTGCAGTTTCTAAATTTCTACAATGAATGCAGATGGCCTTTATAATCAAAGGGGGAAAAAAAACCAGACTGGAAGATAAATTAGGCCACTTAGCATCATGTTTTGAGAATAAGGTGTGCAGTTTTTATTAGAAGGGAAGGCATGCTTGGCACCAAGCAAGTGTGTCCTGGCTGTCACTGCTTCACTCTCCTGTTCCCCACAGACCCCAGCAGACCCAGGCTGGGAATCACTGACAACCTTCCTCCTGCCCGAGTCAGCTCGCCCCTGCAATGCTCCTGAACCACTCACTTGAGCACAGTTTGTGCAGAGTGTAGACATTCCTCAGCCTGGGGAAAGCTGTTGCTTCTCAGCTCCCACTCCAGCAGCCACCACTGGAGTCCGCATCAGGCACTTGTGAAGGCACACCTGGATCCTGGGCCTGGTACCCCACCTGCCAGAATGGCCCGCCTTACTTTGTGTGGGCCTCTCCTGGCTACAACAGCTCCACCAGAGGATCATACCCTCTCTGACTCCCCAGAGCCCCATCTAAGCATGGTAGACAGAATAATTTACCCCCAAAATTCCCACATCCCAATCCCCAAGACCTGTGAATGCCACTTTACATGACAAAAGGGATTTTGCAGACATGGTTAAAGATTTTGAGATGGAGAGATTACCATGGATTATCTAGGTGCACCCTATGGAATCACAAGGGTCCTTCTAAAGAGAGGCAGGAGGGTGAGAGTCAGAGAGAAGTGAAGATGGAAGCAGAGGTCAGAGAGATGTGCTGAAGATGGATGAATGAGCCGCAAGCCCAGGAAAATGCAGGCACCTCTGGAGGCTGGAAAAGGCAAGGAAACAGATTCTTCCGCAGAGCCTGCAGGGGGAAGGCAGCCCAGCTGACACTTTGATTTTAGCTCATAAGACCCATTTCAGACTACTGACTACCAGACTCTAAGACAATGAATTTGTGTTCTGTTTAGCCATTACATGAGTGATAATTAGTTAGAGCAGCTATAGGACACCAATACACGGAACAAGGTCCCCAACAGGGGTCTTCAGGCAGACAATTCCCTGAAACATGTTGCACCGTGCCCCCATGAACCATTAACACACCCATAAATTCACATCCAGATTACACGTCCCAGGCCACCTCCCATATCTGGAAGGGACACCAACTTCCCTTTTGGTCAAACCAAACATCTGACTCTTGGTTTGCAGGCTGTCTTTGTACTCACGTCTCAGATGCACAGTGGCTTCAAAAACTGTCTTGAAAGCATTTATTCCTTCCTTCCCGCAGTGACGACTCACTGACCGGGAACTAAAGGCTGAGAACTGTTCTAGGTGCTGAAGTTACAACAGGAACAAAGTACTGGGTGCCAGGGATATATGACTGTGAACAAATGGAGTGCTAAGTGTCAGGCACTAAGTACTTTACATGTAAGAACTCCTCACTGATCATAGGAGGATAAGTGTCGCTATTATTATGCTTACTGTACAAATGAGGAAACTGAGGCCCAAAAAGTTTAGACAGCTCATGCAACACCCTGCTGCTTCACTCACCTCCCTACCTCGTAGGGCAGGAAGGACCTGGGCACATCAAATCCTCATTCCACTGTATGCTGCCTTCTGTGTGAGGTGAGGGCATGGAGGGCATGGAGACAGGGCATGGAGACATGACATGAGAAAAATCTGACCTGAAGCTGGGGAGATCGGTGTCCCCACAGATGTAAAGCTGCTACCCCCAATACCATGAGATAATACACAAGAGCAAGCTCTGTTGTTTAGCAGAGGAGAAAAGGGAAGAACAGTTCTAAGTGGAAAACTGCTGGGTAAAAGCTTCCCCTGCTGTGAGCTATTCAATTCCCTCATTAAGGATGAAACAGACTCCAATCCACTCAGTCCCCAAGGGGCCCAGGGAAACCAGTTTACTGCATGGAGGGGCACCAGGCACTGCAAGGGGCTTCCCAATAGACTGTCTGCCTCTGAGGGCTCCTCCCTGACCTCTTAGCTGGATGCAGGGGTTAGAAAGTCAAATGTCTGCAGGGATCAGACAGCAACAGTAAGTGAACAGAGGTAGGCCAGTGCACTTTGCTTGCATATTAAGTACACAGGAATTCACTTCACTTCTACAAGGAAGGATGTTCTCTTCTCCTGTTCTGGAAACACACTACCCTCTGGAATTATCTCCCATTGTATACAGCATCTGAGAAATACTGTCCACCATAAGAAAATCTATAGTTCCAGGGGGATTATAAATGGTAATGGATAGTAGACAAGAAGAGGTGCACATAGACAAGAAGAGGTGATGACACCTGCGGCAAAGTGAGCCCACGTCTTGTCTAAAGGGGGCATGCACTCGTCAGCTCCATTCCAAGAATCTGTGTCCAAGTGGGAATGCGGGGCCATTCCCAGCTACCTCTGCTTCAAGAGAGACCAAAAATCCAGATGCTTAGGAGCAACATCTCAATGTTTCATGTCGGCCTCTATCTTTCCCAGGTGCTCCTTAAGCAAAACAAAATATATCGTTGGCCAGATTCAGCCCAAGGAACATCATTTTGCATCTTTTGCTTGGGAGAAATTAGGGCTATGATTCCAGAAACAAATTCCAGTGTCTAGGAGCACATACAACCCTCCTCCCTGGCCTACCTCTGGTTTGACAAAACCTCCACTCAGCCTCTATACATTCTGGGTATTCTGAAACTGATGAGCTGAGGACAAAGCATAAGCTGACACCCTACAAACAAACACCCCCACCTCTCCACCTACCCCCACCCCCTGCCAAGTGGGACCTGTGTGACATTCCTCAGGCATTCCTGGCTGCCCTAAAGCTAAGAGAAGAAAAAACAAATGGTTAACTAATAGAGATCACAGTCCTGCAAGATACAAGTCTCCCTCGATTTACAAAATGTCTTAGTGGTTTACAAGAAAAAAGTATTATTATCAATCATCTAACTTCCAGAAGGAAATGTAGATAAATTTAAATGTCCTTATAACCTGCAGTCCATTGACAAATACTTGAGTCACGCAGATTGTCATTTTCCTCCAGGAAGCTCCTAACTGTCTTCACATTAATGCCTTTCTAGAGGGAAAAGCCACCTTAGTGTAACAATGGCAAGGCCTCCAGTATCTTGTAGGTCCTCCTTAACAAATGAAAGTTCTTTTGAAAACCTCTCTTTTTCCTTACTCCCAAGTATATAATCAGTCACCCCACACAACTGCATCAAGAATTCTTTCTTGGCCCTTAGCTTTGGACCCTACCAACCTCATCAAAACTTAAAAACCACTGTATTTTCATGTAATGTCATTTTTTCAATCCAGAATCCATTGGTTAACTACATTACTAATGATGATTTGATTTTCCAACTGTCACGGAGCATTGCATACTAAAAAATTCAAATAAGATATCCTGAAAATAATCAGGGGTCTAGAAAACATAGTCATGATTTATAAGAGCTCACCTCTACACCAAATATCACCAATAAACAGCATTTCTATCTTTCAGCTGAGTATTAAAATCTGCTCCACCAGACCTTTAAATCAGACAATGATATTAGAGCAACAAAGACCACCCGGCACATGGTCCCATTCTAGGCACTAGGAAAGAAGCAAGACGATGAAGGTAGTAGTGCATTTCAGATCCACAAAAACTGACCTGTCACTCTGGGGAGAGAATCCTTCTGAATGTTCTGTAAGTCACTCAACAGTGATCTGAGAAGGTCTTGAATATGCCCATCATTTCACAGGAAAAGAAACAGAAAACAGGCAATGGATACTGTTATAAAACTGAAGACCTACCTTTGCCCTGAAACACCTGTGCCAGAAACCTCTCACTGGGGATAGGTATTAGTGTTCTCCAGGGAAACAGAACCAGAAGGAGAGGTATAGATATACAGAAAGGGATTTATCATTAGAGATTAGCTCATGTGATGATGGAGACCAAAAAGCTCCGCAATCGCCCTCAGCGATTCCCAGCAGAGGCCCAGGGAAATGGATGGTGTGGTTCTGCTCCAACAAAGGGGACTGTAAGTCCCAGTCTGAGTCCAAACGCTTGAGAGCTATCGATCTCCTAGAGCAGGAAAAGATGGATGTTCCAGCTCAGGCAGAGAGGGGATGAATTCACCCCTCCTCCACCTTTTGTCCTATTCAGGCCCTCAATGTATTAAATGATGCCAGCCCACGCTGATGAGGGCAATCTTTACTCAGTTCACCACCAGTTCAAATGTTAATCTCTTCCAGATACACCCTCACAGACACATCCTGAAGATAATGCTTTACCAGCTCTCAGGGCATCCCACAGCCTCAGTCAAGGTGACACACAAAATTTGCCATTCCAGGAAACAATGGGTAGAAGTTGCAAGTTTCACAGAGTTGCCAAAATAGTAAGAAGTTCAGTCAAAGCGAACATTCTGTTTCTCAAAGTGACATATGTAAACTACCATGGTAGGAAAGGGGACTGAGTGGGACAAAACATTATTTTAGGGGGTAAGCTAGGGAAATTTTTAACACTTATATTTATTGTAACATAACTTAGAAAGAAATATAATGACATAACAGATTAAATGAAAAAACCATTAAGATTTACAACTGAGGACACAGCTGAACGTTGCACTTACGTTTCAAAACAAGTAGGTCTATTTAAAGGTAAATATTGGGATCCTTGGGTGGCTCAGTGATTTAGTGCCTGCCTTTGGCCCAGGGCACGATTCTGGAGTCCCGGGATCGAGTCCCGCATCAGGCTCCCGCGATGGAGCCTGCTTCTCCCTCTGCCTGTCTCTGCCGCTCTCTATGTCTATCATGAATAAATAAATAAATCTTTAAAAAATAAAGGTAAATATTAAGAACTCATAGTACAGATGGCACATGGTAACAAGGCGATTGGGCAGTAATAGCTGTTTGGGAATCACTGGATGCAATCAAATAAGGATGCACTCTCAACACTAAAAGAAGACTTCCAGGTGCTTCCATTTTGACCTCAAATGCTTTAGTTGGGTTCTTCTCTCCAGCTTGACTCTTAGCTGAGACGGAGGACCCTGTGAGCAGAGCATCCCCAGATCGGAACCAAAACTACTCCCCCATGCAACAAGGACTGCTCTAAGCCAGCAAGACCCCATCCATAATGGACTCCAAGACAGTGACCGATTTGACCTTCACATACCCAACCTTTGTCCCACATTTTCCTTATACAAACCTGAAAGTATTCTCAGCATTTTGGAGACAGTCTTTGAGACACTAGTCCACCATTGCCCTGGTGATGGCCTCCCTGAAATAAAGTTGTTTCTTGTTTCAGCACCACTCATCTCTCTGCCTTCAGGTTTTGTCAGCATGGAGTGGGTGAACTTGGTCTGTTTGGGACCCCTGGAGCCAGGGGCTCTTGTACCCCTGCATGTGCCCTGACTACAGGACCAAGACTCACTTTGAAAGAACTGCAGCTTCTAGCCTGAGGCTTGCACATAACAGGAATTCAGTAACATGTAAATGTATGAAAAATGACGAAACAAAATGCATCCCTGGACACCAACACCCACTCTGATCTCTGTCATAACTCCGTCCTGCTTAACACAATGTCTTCCATGGGTATCAGCAGCTCCTACCAAATTAACCTGCATCCATGGCTCATTCATAAGCAAAACATAATCTCTGTGGCTCTGAGAAGTTCTTAAGGATGGTGGTGCCACAGAGATTCAGCCTGAAGCCACAAGGATAGCTGGACACACCCATCCTTTCTTGTAACACTCTGATTCTAAATCTCAGCTCCTACCAATATGCATGTTCTCATAAATCGAAAGGAACCTGGATCACAGTGACAAGTCCTCGTGGGCTGCCTTCCCCCATAAACAAGCGAGATTTATACCTTCCCAAGGCTATTATCCAGGCACATTTATCTTTATTTCTGCGCGTAAGTAATGGACACGATGCCATTGCCGACAAATCTCAGGGGATTAATTACAGAAACCATTTACGAGGGGTTCCTTAGGCTCGGTTCACTGCTGATTCTTGGAGTATTTTTCAAACTAAGGGAAGAGAATTTCATTTAAAAGACCAATGGCCTATATGAGTAGCATCATTACTGGTTCCAATTCAACCCAGTGACAAATATCCATTGTCCAGAAGGTTGACGACATTCTTGGGCTTTTCTCTAATTACTTAATCTTGAGACAATTACCATGGCTACAGATGTCAATATCAAGGAAAATCTATGCCAGGAAGGCCCATGCCTAGAATTGTGCCCACTCTGAAACATACAATTCACTCAACAGATTTTTACCTGACACCTTATTTTATGCCAAGCACTCACAGGTTCCAAGATAGACGAGGAATCCATTCTCAAGGAGGTTTCATTTAGTGAGGGAAATAAAGCATCAACAAGTGGAAAATTAAGATAATTTCAGGGGCACCTGGCTGGTTCAGTCCATAGAGCACATAACTCTTGAGCTCAGGGTCATGAGTTCAAGCCCC
Organism: Canis lupus familiaris; assembly: GCF_011100685.1. Taxonomy (NCBI): domain Eukaryota; kingdom Metazoa; phylum Chordata; class Mammalia; order Carnivora; family Canidae; genus Canis; species Canis lupus. The sequence continues at coordinate 24,584 of NW_023331777.1, read as the reverse complement.
ATGTTGGGTGTGGAGCCTACTTAAAAAAATAATAATAAGGGGCATCTGGGTGGCTCAGTTGGTTCAGCGTCTGCTTTGGCTCAGGTCATCTCAGGGTGCTGGGATCAAGCGCCGAGTGGGGCTCTCTGCTCAGCGGGGAGCCTGCTTCTGCCTCCCCTCTGTCGCTCCCTTGCTCGTGTGCACTTGCACATGCTCTCTCTCTAATAAATAATTTTTATAAAAATTAAAATTAAATAAAAATTTTTTAAAAAGATAATTTCAGAAAGTGAATTGGAAAGAAGGCAATCAAACAGGAGGTGATAAAGTAAGGGAACTTCTGCCCCAAAAAGCCTCTTGTCAGAACTGCTGCCAAGCAGAAATCCCTGCAAAAAGAGTGTCCAGTTCTGTCACCTGCTCACTCTGAGGAGAACAGAAAAGTTGCCCAGAAGAGGTGAAACAAAGGTAAATGCGCAGCCCTCAGGAGCCCTGGACTGAGAGCACAATCTAGCTGGCTCCAGCTGCATTCTCCCAGACAGAGGGGAGGGCAGGCATTTTCTCTTCAGAACCACATAAGAAATATTCTAGGCCTTGCACGTCACATCTCTTCAACTCTGCCTCAGTAACCTGGGAAGCAAAAGCAGATCACAGGTAAATGAATAGGCATGGTGGCTGTGTTCCAATAAAACTTTATTTACAAAAACAGACTGGGGGCCACATTTGGCCAACCTCAGCCCTAAGTCAAAGTTTTTGTCTTCCAACACAACAGACAATAAAACCTAAAAACAAGTTCTGCGGCAACTCCACGTGCCTGACCTTCTTTCAAGTAGGGCCAAGCCTTTTGCATTTCCTTCAGTGAGGTTGTATAAAATACATGTGACTCCTGGGGACTGACACGCCTACATGTGACTCCTGGGGACTGACACACCCCCTCTTTTAGAAACTCCATTGTGATTTCAAACTACCTCCCTGTTTCCTAGCACAGCTGTCAGAGAAAAATGAGCAGTGAGTTCCTGAAGCTGACCTCCAAATGGAAGCTAATCATTTCTCAGCGGGTGGCGAGATCTTTAGGGTTTGATGACAGGTGCCAGGACATGAATGAACTGACTGACCTAGAATCACTTCTGTGAAATCCAAGACAGGAGAAAATTCAAATGCAGCTTTAAAAAAAAAGAAGAAAGAAAGAAAGAAAGAAGAAAGAAGAAAAGAAAGAGAGAAAGAGAGGAAAGAGGAGAGAAAGAGGAGAAAGAGAAAGAGAAAGAGAAAGAGAAAGAGAAGAGAAAGAGAAAGAGAAAGGAAAGGAAAAGGAAAAGGAAAAGGAAAAGGAAAAGGAAAGGAAAGGAAAGGAAAGGAAAGGAAAGAAAGGAAAGGAAAGGAAAGGAAGAAAACAAAAACACACAAACGGACAACATAAACTCAGCGATTAAGGTTGACAACCGAAGCCTAAAACAGGGCCCGGCACATCTACTAATTGTTCCCCAGCATTAGATACCAGTCCCATCACGTTCACTGTCACTCACAGTGACAACAGCAAGCAGAACATGTGCTTCTAGAGCCATCGTTTTCATCTTTACTTGTTAAAAGATGCTGTGTTTCCCTCAGATAGATCCACTCTCAATAACATCTCATTTCACCTGCATTCAAACCAACTGTGTAAGATAAAAAATAAAGAAATTAGACAAAAAATGAAAGACAGCAAAAGGACAAGACCTCACTCCAGGCCCCCAGCCCCTGCCGGCCAGCCTCCCAAGTTCGGACTCTGGGAAGCACACAAGGTGGACTGTTTTTACTAATTGTCAAACAAAAAAAGACCCTTTAATATCAGGAAGCTGAACCAAAGGGAGCAATTATTAGGAGATAAAAAGAAAAGGCATCTGTATGCAAGAGGATAAATTTGCACACTTTTCCATTTCATTAGGAGAGTCTTCTGTGGATTTTTGACAGTCACCTTGAACAGAATCAGAGAGAGAACTGGTAATTGCCTGAAGCATACAGCACAGCCATGCCGCCCCCGTGGGCAACTGTGGCTTCACCACCTACACACACACACTCACACAATCACAATCCCACACCCAGTCACTCACACGCACTCCCACACTCACTCTCACCAAGTGTGCTCTGCAAGCTGCGAGCCCTCTCCCCCTGCCATCCCAAGGTTCTGAGCTAGTCCTGGGGGTGGCAAAAGTGGAGGTGCCACAGAGGGAGTTCTGCAACCCCACAGGCTCGCAGAATGACGTGCACACCTGCTCCCCACATGTCTGCACACTCTACCAAACCAAAGGGGATGAGGACTCCCTGTCAATTCCTTTTCACAGTTGCTTAAGAAGAAGCTGTGTGGGCACGTTCCCAAGTCCCAAGACGGGGGGGGAGTGCACATAAACAAAAATACACGTCCATCTCTGACCCCAGCCCTCAGAAGGAAATACAGGACCATCTCAGCTAGTCCTCTGCAATGACGGGTGAGGAGGCTCCCCCTGGCAAAGCTGTCAGTTCGCTTGGCTGGCAAACAAACAAACACACTAATAAGCCAAAACCTTAAAGAAACTTGTCTTTTGCTGCTTCTTGGGGCCTCCTGTCCAACCTAACCTCAGAGCCTGGTCCAAGTTCCCTTTGGGAATTCCCCAAAGATGCCCCTAGTGTCATCAGCAAGTTTTTGGTCTTGCCCTCCTGCCGAAGTTCCTCTTGCTTTCTTGCCCTCTCCTTCACCTACTCCCCTCAAGCTCCTCCTGGGAGCCAAGACCTGCAGTCACAAGGGCAAAGATGAAGTTATAGCAGAGCGAGGTCACGAGCAAACAGGTTTAAATCCCTGTCCCACCAATTCTTGGCTGGGTGACCTGGAGCACATTGTTTTATCTTTCTAGGGCTCGAGAATGGAGAGAATAATGCAATTATTTCTGGCTATTGAAACGAGAGAAAATGAAGTAATTTATGAAATGTGCTTGGCACCATGTCTAATACATATTGCTATGAACATGTGATTAGCACATTTTGGACAAGAAACCAGCTACTCCTTCTGAAGAACGTAGTGCAGTGCTGGGCTCACAGCTCAGGCTCCTTAATGGTGGACGTGAATGGCCACGCTACCACAGGGTCACAACTATCCTAAGAGGATGGCCAGAGCTGCTGAGGAAGCACAGAGGCAGAGGGTTTAATTCTGCCTGGGGAGGAGGGGGTCAGAGACGACCTCCACCAGGGGGTCATTTCCCTGCCAAGCTCCTTGCCAATGACAGATGGAGTCTTCAAACCCAGACAGCTCACATTCACATCTCACAAGAAAGGCAGGAAGCTCCCTCCTAGCTCCATGGGGCTCCAGACACAGAACAGGCAGATTGTTGGGGGCTGTTTTCATATTCTGGTTAACACTTTGAGTTCTTAGGAATGTCACCTATTTTACAACTGCCCCTGGGGCTGGAGTGGGATCAGATAACGTATTTCAAGAACATTTCAGCCAATGAAAACTCTTCTGGAGGGCTCATCCAGGGCTCAGGAAGATGTTGGGGTGTTAGGGCCTTATAGTTCGGGACACAGGTAGCGGGGGCTGAACATCAAGCCAGGAGGCAAATGTTCCAGGGAGACAGGTCCTCAGCAGTGGGCAGCACATCCCTGTGTGCCTCCATGGGAGGCAGAACTAAAGAGATCACCCTGAAACAAAGTTCAGCTCCACAGAATCATACAGACACCTTCTGAGGCTCACGGGCATTCTGAAAAGCAATTCTATGAGGCTTTAAACTATTTGGGCCATTCTGGGGGTCACAAACATAATCCCAATAAGTGCTGCTCAAGAGCCCTCTTATTCCGTGCCACCTGCTCCCTGGCTATAGCTGATGGGACCAGCACCAGGCACCCAACTCCAGGCGAGCCAATTCTCTCTCAGGCCTGCAGCACTGAGAACCAGGGATACAGAGTATGGATCTCTGTAGTAAGCTAGAACAGAAGTAACTAAAGGGGTAAGCTAGGAGATGACCATATCCCAGCATCAGGACTATAGGATGGGAGGAAAGCATTCCCTAGAGAGAAGCAAGGCAAAGACACAAGGGATTATGGTGACTCCCATTTCCTGACTCCAGTGCCTTCCTGAGGTCCAGCTGGCTGCATTCTACAGTGTGCTTTGCCAACACTCATTCTGGCTTGCCTTAGTTTCCATTCCTTACCACCCAAGAGAATTTCTTCCAACTCTGGCCAGTTGACAGTGGGAAATCCCATCTCATTAGGTAGTGGTTGCGCCAGCTGTCAGAAGAATGCCTCTGTAAGAAGGCCACACAAATAACTCTCCTAAATTAGGTAGGAGATTGAATTTAGCATGCCTTAGAAATCCTTCCAGCTCCAAATTTTAGGAAACATGAGATCATATATCCCTTAGACCAAGGGCGCCTGCCTGGCTGGCTCCATGCATGCATGCAGCTCTTGATCTTGGGGTCCTGAGGCTGATCTCCACACTGGGCATAGAGATATATAAATAAATAAAGGCCTCAGCTCCAAAGTGGCGGTGCACAGATGTGTTTTGACTACTGTTGCTGTTCTTCTGTTTTGCCCACCTATATTTTTTCCATTGGAATTGTTAATATTATAAAATCAAGAGGTTTCACATGAAAATCCAAAGGTATGGCCTTTCTGGGAAAATCAGCTCTGACAACATCAGGCCCATATTCCCACATGAATCCGATCAGCAAGGGCTGAGCTGACACCATCTCTTTTATCTGGAGCATACAGACAGCAGCATGCCACAGACCTCTCCACTCCCTATCGCCCCATCAACTCAGGGTTGAGTCTGGGTATCAGGGGCCTCATCAAGCTTACGATGTTGTTTTTCCTATAGTAATGTTTCTCTGTACCCAAGTTCCTATCAAAAGAGGAATTAAAAGATAAGCAGAGTACAGCAAATTTCTTACAATCAGTCTGATTTCCTCCAGTAAACCCTTTTTTCCTGAGCCCTGCAGGTATCTCTGTTTGCAATCCCTGGTTTAAAGGCTCATATACTGCTTCCAGCAAGGGACGGGGGTAAAACTGCATCTTAAGGCCCATCCCTGATGAAATATCTCAAGCCACAAAATACATTTCCAACCAGCTCTTGTTTTCTAAAATACTTTTTCATTGTATTTAATATTTAATTTTAAAACTAGCCTGATTCACCCTGAACTTTATGGTCAACTAATATTCGATAAAAGAGGAAAGACTATCCATTGGAAGAAAGACAGTCTCTTCAATAAATGGTGCTGGGAAAATTGGACATCCACATGCAGAAGAATGAAACTAGACCACTCTCTTGCACCATACACAAAGATAAACTCAAAATGGATGAAAGATCTAAATGTGAGACAAGATTCCATCAAAATCCTAGAGAAGAACACAGGCAACACCCTTTTTGAACTCGGCCATAGTAACTTCTTGCAAGATACATCCACGAAGGCAAAAGAAACAAAAGCAAAAATGAACTATTGGGACTTCATCAAGATAAGAAGCTTTTGCACAGCAAAGGATACAGTCAACAAAACTGAAAGACAACCTACAGAATGGGAGAAGATATTTGCAAATGACGTATCAGATAAAGGGCTAGTTTCCAAGATCTATAAAGAACTTATTAAACTCAACACCAAAGAAACAAACAATCCAATCATGAAATGGGCAAAAGACATGAACAGAAATCTCACAGAGGAAGACATAGACATGGCCAACACGCACATGAGAAAATGCTCTGCATCACTTGCCATCAGGGAAATACAAATCAAAACCACAATGAGATACCACCTCACACCAGTGAGAATGGGGAAAATTAACAAGGCAGGAAACAACAAATGTTGGAGAGGATGCGGAGAAAGGGGAACCCTCTTACACTGTTGGTGGTAATGTGAACTGGTGCAGCCACTCTGGAAAACTATGTGGAGGTTCCTCAAACAGTTAAAAATAGACCTGCCCTACGACCCAGCAATTGCACTGCTGGGGATTTACCCCAAAGATACAAATGCAATGAAACGCCGGGACACCTGCACCCCGATGTTTATAGCAGCAATGGCCACGATAGCCAAACTGTGGAAGGAGCCTCGGTGTCCAACGAAAGATGAATGGATAAAGAAGATGTGGTTTATGTATACAATGGAATATTACTCAGCTATTAGAAATGACAAATACCCACCATTTGCTTCAACGTGGATGGAACTGGAGGGTATTATGCTGAGTGAAGTAAGTCAGTTGGAGAAGGACAAACATTATATGTTCTCATTCATTTGGGGAATATAAATAATAGTGAAAGGGAATATAAGGGAAGGGAGAAGAAATGTGTGGGAAATATCAGAAAGGGAGACAGAACGTAAAGACTGCTAACTCTGGGAAACGAACTAGGGGTGGGGAAGGGGGGAAGGGCGGGGGGGTGGGAGTGAATGGGTGACGGGCACTGGGGGTTATTCTGTATGTTAGTAAATTGAACACCAATAAAAAATAAATTAAAAAAAAAACTAGCCTGATTCGGCCCAAATTCAAGATACTTTTTGATATTTCCAAAACTATTCTCACTTTCTGAGCCAAAGGCACCATGTGTGAAACAGCAAGTCCTTCCTCCATGTCACTGGACCCTGAAACTGCCAGGCCAGGCCCAGGAAGACACCTGTGCCCTACTCAAATTGGCTGAAACCAGCAGTTTGGAATTAAAGGAATCAGAGGGGGCCCACTCACTCCTGAGCATCGCTACTGCACTTAGTACTAAATTAGCAGCCCTTGGAAATGATCTCTTCCTGGTAGACAGAGAAATCTCATTAAATATTACTACAAAATCGAATAAGGAGATGGAGGCATTCAAGTGGGAACTGCCGAACATCACCTTGGGAGTTGTTGGCACATTGTGGTCTTCTTAGGGGAATGGACGGAGACCCAGAGCGCCAGGAAGTAAAGGGCGAGGACAGATGTGGCTGCATTTTGGCAGACCTCAAGCAGGGCCCCGCAGGATCATGAGTGCAGGTATGTTTAACCATGTTATCTTGGTAACCACTGTATTTGTCTACTTGGCATCTGTTCAAGACAGAGCCACTGATATTAACTACAGTTTCTTATTTTCTATATATTCCATGCTCTGGATTTGGGAGTCCTACAGACTCAGGGACAGGCTGCCCTTCCCAGGGCTAGCTGGCTCCTAAAGAGAATCACAACCTGCCCAGGAGCACCCCTTTGACACACAAACCAACCAATCCCAGGTCCGTAACCCCAACCACCTCTTCATGTGCCTCCCACACACCCAGTGAATACCACCCCTGCCCTAAATAACCCCAGGACCAGGTGCCACCAGAGGCCCCTAGGAATTCTTCCAACTAACCAATGCTAAGCTGTTCACTCTGCCTTTCCCATGGAAACCTAATAAAGGCTTGACCTAGGCTTTCTCCTTGCTCCTGTCTGCCTCCTGAGCAACGTGGTACTTCCCCTCTGGCCCCACAAGGCATGTGGCGAGCCCCTCTGGGGCCTATGAACATACTCAATGTATTCCTTCAGAGCCTTGTCCTTGTCTCCTCCCACAACCCAAGTGATCATGATCACATTACCACACCACACCCAATACCTACATTCTTAGCAAAAGATGGGATAATATCTTTGAAATGTAAATCATATGCTCACTGGGCCCAGTAGGTCTTCCTTGCTCTCAGCCCCTCTCCCATCCAATCCTCTGGGCTTACTGTGTTCACCGCCTCAGGGAAGGAGGGACCCAGAGACAGCTGAAAAAAAGAATGGATGCTCAGCTTTTGAGTTTCAAAAGCCTGAGCCTCATGGGGTATACTAAGTACTCCAGTGTTTAGACAGAAGATTTGAAGGAATAGGTAATGAGCAAGAGCAAAGCTTCCCTCCTGGAGACAGCACAAGTTCCCCAGACTCGGGGACAGAAGAGGGGAAGGAAACAAGACAAGGGTGGGAGGTCACCAGGCCCCAAGTCCAGGTCATGATCAGAGGCTCCAGAGAAGGTCTGATAAGCACAAGATAGAACTTCAAGGTAACTATTTCACCCAACGCAAAAAGACTTGACATTTTCTTTATGCAGTGGGAAGTAACTGCAAGCAAATGAGCCAGTTTCCTGCTGGCTTCCGAAATATGAAGACTAGCTCATCAGGGACCTCATCTATATCTCTTACATGGGGGTGTACCACCCAGATCCCTGCTCCTGTGGCAGATATGGAGAGGCACCATCCAGATCCCTCCCCTCTGGGTGGGCCTTGGTGCCCCAGCTGCTGTGAGGGTGGAGTTCACACACAACCTTAGGCAGCAGAGCTCAAGGTCATGCTTATAGGTGTGACCCCCAGCCAATGACTCATGGGACTGGGTATGTGAAGGCCCAGCCATCTCGGCCCAATAAGAGACACTCCCAACCTGACATCCTAGATGCTAAGCTCTGTCTCAGAGTCTTCTTCCTGAGAACCCAACCTCAACACCTCCTGTTTTCACAAACTGAATGTTTGTGTGTCCCTGAAATTCATATGCTGAAATCCTAACCCCCAGGGTGATATCAGGTGATGGGGCCTTTGGGAGGTGATTACACCATGAGGTAGAGTCTTCATGAACAGGATTAGCACCCATAGAAGAGCTTGCTTCCTCTCTCCACTCTCCTTCCTATGAGAATACAATGAGAAGGTGGTCATCTGCCAGCCAGAAAGTGAAGCTTCCCCAAGAACCTGGCTGTGCTGGTGCCTTGATCTCCAGAACTGTGAGAAAGGTGTGTTTGTTGTTGGAGTCACCTGGCCGATGGCATTCTCTAGTAACAGCATGAGCTAAGACATCTCCCTCTTATTAACCACCTACCTGGCCCCCAGACTGATAACTGCTGCTTTACGGCAAAGGTGAGTTCTAGGTGCCACTGGGTACCCTGTGAGCTGTGTGGCCCACATAACCTCTCCAGTTGGCTTGACTAACTGTGACATGGGGATTGTAGTACCTGCCGCACCTCTTCCCATTTTCACACAACAGGATCTGAAAGGGTGTTACAGATCCCCAAACCAGTCAGTCATCCCAGGCTTGAAGACAGCTGTCAAATGGCTTCAAAATGTCAGAGACAGTTACATTTGTAAGCACAAGTCTGAGAGACATGATAACTATTACATCCTCTTCATCTTCATCATCATCTTACAACATCTACATCATCATCTTACAACAAAATTAACCTCTTGTGGAATCTGGCTGGGGATTATGTGGGAGAGCACTGTGTGTCCCATCCCAACCTAATCACATTCAATAGATAAACTTCCTAGATAATTCCTCAACGATACAGTTCAAAGGAAGGTCTAAGCGTCCCTGCCCTTGTGTGGTCTTTCCTTCTGTTTCCAAGGAAGATCCCCAAACCAGCTGCACCAGCAGCATCAGCAGTATCTGCAAACTTGCCAGAAATGCAGATTCTCAGGTCCCCCCCCAGAACCCAGCAGATGTTTTAACAAATCCCCCAGGTGACTCTGATGTACTCCCAGCATTCAAACCACTGAGCTGAGGGAAGCCCCACAGCTGTCACCTGTAAGACCCCTTCAGATCCTGGGATCTGAGGATGGGAAAGGGTGAGACAAGTATTACTGATCCCTATGGCACCAGAAAAACAAGCCCCGAGGAGTTATGGACCCCCTTCCCTTGACCCCACCCTCAAGCCTCACAGCTCATAAGGGACTCAGCAGCACACAGACCTCACCTTTGCCCTAAACCAGTGGTTACTAGTCTGAGGGTCAGGTTACTAGGAGGGAGGTGTTGCCAGGTTTCCCAGGAAGGAGACAGAAATGGAGGTGGGAGCACAGAATGTTTACACTCACCCTTGGCACCAGGACTATGGAGGGAAGGAAGGGGAAGCAGGAGTGGGCAGAGGCAGAAGCTGATGATGGTACAAGCAATCCTACTATTCACTCTAACAACTTCTGGGCAGACGTTCCCCCACTTCCCCCCACCCCGACAATGAGACTCCTTCCTACAAAAATCAGCAGTCTAGAGCACAAGCCAAACACATAAATAAAGCAGCCTGAATCAACTGGGTTTATACCTTTAAGCAGAAGTGATAGATTGCTTTATAATTTATTAGCCCTTCCATGGGGCACACTCAAATACAAAGCTATGAACACATTCAAATGTTTTTTATGCATCTAGTGATATAAACTCTATCAAATGCTATATAAATCCAGATAAAGGTAATAAAGTTTGTGTAGTAAAAGACCAATGGCAATATAATAATGGACACCCCCTAGTAACCTACCTAAAATATTACAATAACTCAAGTCTACATATAGAGATAGCATTCTCTTTTTCTCCTCTGAGATAAACTTGCTCTGAGCTTTAAGATATTTAAGTAAATTAATCTGGTTTACACTCATAAAGATGCTTCTTCAGGTGTTTGTGGGCTCTAAGTTGTGTCTCATGCAACTCCTAATTCCCCCCTCCCCATGAAGGAAGGTAAGATCGGGGCATCAGAATTGAAGAACCATCTCTTAAACTAGCAGTGGGTAACAACAAGCCTGCAGGGAGGCAGTTACACTCTCTTTCCAGATCCTTTCCTGGCGACCATCTCCAAGATGTGCTTCTGGGAATAAAAATCATGCTGGTTGGAATCTTATGTAAAGTCTTCTGCTGCACAGAATCTGTGTGCAAATCCAAAGTAACGCTGAAGGATGTGCCCTGAAGCAGTGTCTCAGGACTTTTCTTAGTTGCAAATCTCAGAAAACCAACTCAAGATGGCTTACGTGGGAAAGGGAGTTTCTTGGCTGAAGAAAATGAGAAGGCAGGGGTGGGGGGCGGAGGGCCCTACCTCATGCCCTCAGGAGGTGGGGAACCACATGCCTGCATCATTCCAGCAGACATTATGAGATTAGACCCAATAGGCCAGGCTCATCCCAGAGCCCAGGGCAGCAGCAGCAGGGGAAGATGCAATCCTGATTGGCCAGAGGGAGGCTGTGCTCTGATTGGCCAGGATGTTCTCTCTGATTGGTCACATGCCTCTCTGGGGCTAAAGGTAGGTCAGCAGCCCCCAGAAACAGAAAGGATAGCTGGGGAAGGGGCATGCATATCAGAGCTGGGACCCAACCCTAGAGCAAAATCTAAAGGAATGTCTATTAACAGTGCATACAGGAGGGGGCTGGATCAGGCACAGACCACTAGCTCACATTCCATGTTGCAGAGGCAGGATCCACAAGGATCCCCTAAAAGAGACTCAGGACTAGTTAGAGCCTTTTGTATGAAACTGCCCCAGGTTGGGGCACCTGGGTGGCTCAGTTGGTTCAAGGTTTGCCTTTGGCTCTGGTAATGATCCCAGCCAGGTTCCTGGGATCAAGCTTCTTGCTAAACTGGATTCTGCTTCTCCCTCTGCCTCTGCCTGTCCTTTCTATTTGTGTTCTCTCTCTCTCTCTCTCTCTCAGTAAATAAAATCTTAAAAAAAAAAAAATGCGGGGGGACGGCTGGGTGGCTCAGTGGTTGAGCATCTGCCTTCGGCTCAGGTCATGATCCCAGGGTCCTGGGATCAAGTCCCACATCAGGCTTCCTGGAGGGAGCCTGCTTCTCCCTCTGCCTGTGTCTCTGCTTCTCTCTGTGTCTCTCATGAATGAATAAATAAAATTTTTTAAAAAAGAAGAAGAAACTGCCCCAGGCAAGTTGTAATCAAACTAAAAGTAGAAGGAACAGAGACTGTTTAGCCCAAAGATGTGATGTGATGTTTGTTTGTCAAATAAGTAAGTATACTTGTTCTGAACAATTCCAAAAGCTCAGAGGGATAGGTGAACATAGACACAAAGAAAGAAGAAAAAAAACAGTTCTGAGCTTTGATGGGATGAGTTATCTTTTTTAAGTGAGTACCTCATCATTGGGAGTAATCAAACAGCACACACAAGGTACATCCCTGCATAGGGGGAGGGTCACTCTCAGATTCCTTTCACTTGATATGTAAGACTCCTAAAAATAAGCATCACAAGCCCAAGATAGTAATAACTTTAAACAAGTGGAAAATTCTGCCCCCTTCCTCCTGCCATCAACCCAGACTCTCCCAGTGGGAGATGTGATGAAATGCTAAAACCCCAAACACTGTCACATCAGAGACAGTGGAGACGCCTAACAAGCAGATGGAGCCAAAATGATGGATTCCTCCAGACTGCAAAATCCATCACTTCCCTCCATGAACAAAGGACGAGATGAAGCACACCTGAAAGCCGACTCTGATTTAAGAATCAAAGCACTTCAACATATCACAAAAGGATCCAAAATGGGAAAATCATTATTTTTACAGAGGGATGGAATCTGGGGCTTCCTCCTCATATGGCACTGTGTGTGCTAGAGACACTGAATTTGTCCCTAAGTCCCCAATATTGTGCACTTATGCAGAAGCAGCCAACAGGAATCATTTAATAAGGGCTTCCGAATGCTACCACGCAAATAATAACAGTATTCGCAATCATAACACTGGCGTGCTGTTTCAAAACATGGCATCCGAGTTGGGATGGCATGTTAATAAACAGGGCTCGAGGTACAGCCCAGGAAGCTGACTTCCTCGTGACTCTAATGAGCCCTAATAATATCCATAATCCTATGCACTATCTACACAGATCAGCTTACTCCCTAACTCCCACTCCCTGTGTGGGGGAAGGGCAGAGGGGGAGACGGTGGGGATGCTGCCCAAGCTACACTGACAGTAACACAGGTTCTGTGATCCAATGGGATTGACATTCTGTTCAGCACAGAGCAATTTCCAGTCGATACTGAGCTATCACTTGTCACCAAGCTGAAAGGCACAAAGATCACAGAAGAGATTCCACCAGTCACTGCTAGGACTGGGGTCCTCAATTGGTCAATACACTTGCTTGTGGTCAGTGGAATGGCTACAGCTACCCTGCTTCGTGGGAGAGGCACACATACATCCCATGTTGTATTACCTTGAGTATTGTTATTATGGAGACCCTAGTCTGCATCGAGTTGTAGGGATGTCTGGGTGAGTCAACTCAGGCACCCCAAGGCAGCCTGGCCTAGGAGCCCTTGACCCCACTTCAGAGCCTAGACCTCAAGGTGCAGCTGGGGAGCACGGCAGCGGGACGGGGGTACAGCGTCTACAAGGACATAATGTGGAATGAGCCAGAGGCTGGGCTGGTCTGTGGCACAATGCCCAACTGTCCCCAGGCCCACCGCCTGGGTTGTCTGCACACATGGCAAAAAAGGAGAAACCAAGGCCTGTCCCCAGTGCCACATTCCCCCACATGTTCTGGGTGAGCCAGAAGCTACGGTGCTTGAATTCATCAAAAACATTGCAGCTGAGGGACACGGGGTGACTCAGGGGTTGAGCATCTGCCTTCGGCTCAAGGCATGATCCTTGGTCCAAGGATCAAGTCCCACATCAGGCTCCCTGCGAAGAGCCTGACTCTCCCTCTGCCTATGTCCCTGCCTCTCTCTCTGCCTATGTCCCTGCCTCTCTCTGTGTGTCTCTCATGAATAAATAAAATCTTAAAAAAAAAAAAGTCACAGCTCCAACTGGCCAGATACTGGTCCTTCATTCTATGGGACAGTGGCCACCCCTCCAAGTGTGGTCACATAGACCTGCACCGGCTCCCAGGTAAGGTCTCCATCCAAGCTCCTGAGACTGGCTTCGGACAGTGAGGTGGGGGGTGGGGGCAGCTCCCAGTTGGAGGGCAATGAGCTTTTCATAGACTGTGCCCTGGCCCTGCCTTGCAGGTCAGCTCTGATGGACCCCAGCTGTTCCTACCATGGCCTCCTGAGAGCTGGACTGACCTATGAGGGGGAAGGAAGGGCCCAGGGGCGCTCTGGGGGGTCCTTCCCTGGCAGACCTGTAGGGGGTGAGAGTAGCAAGGCTTCTATCCCATGACTCCACAATGGTCCAGCTGGGGAGGGGCGGGGCTCCCAGGAATGAGGAAGGGTCCTGCTCTCCAGGACCTTGGCTTTCTTTTTTTTTTTTTTAAGATTTTATTTATTTATTCAATAGAGACAGAGACATAAGCAGAGGGAGAAGCGGGCTCCCTATGGGGAGCCCAATGTGGGACTTGATGTGGGACTTGATCCCCAGACCTGGGATCACACCCTGAACCAAAGGGAGACAGTCAACCGCTGAGCCACCCAGGTATCCCCAGGGCTTCGGTTTTCAATATTGTTCTTTCATAATAGGATTCTGGGGTGACGGGCACTGAGGGGGACTTGACAGGATGAGCACTGGGTGTTATATGTTGGCAAATCAAACTCCAATAAGAATTATACAAAAAAAATTTTTTTTAATAAATAAATAAAATTTTAAAAATAGGATTCTGAAAATAAATGAGAGGGAAACAAAATGAGAGGGAAAATGAAAACCAATGAAACAAAAGGAAGCCAACGAAAGTAGTGTAGTCACTGCCTTAGAATTCTTTCTAGGGAGACTGACTTTCCATCAGTGCTGATGGCACACAGTTGTTCTTGTAAGTAAATATATTTAGGTAAAAAACAAGCAGAGACAGCTGGTGCTGAGATTTGGGAAACACCGATCTAGCTCAATCCCCTCACTGCACAAATAGGGAAACTAAAGGAGAAGCCCAGTCAACAAGAGCGAGCCTCGGCTGTCAGCTCCTTGGTGGGGCATTTTCAGGATTCTTATGTTTCTCCTTCAGGGTTTAAGGAGCTGCTGCACCCAGCACTTGCTTCCAGGATGTGACTCTCCACCCTAAAACCCTCCTGCAGCTCCTGTGGCTCAGAATGTGTTCTTCACAGGACGGGTCTCACAGCACCCTTGAATGACCTGACCTCCGTGGGGGGTGAGGGAGGAAGGTCTTCAGCTGCATGAAGCTGGTGGTGAGGACAGATGCAGCCTGGGAAAGCCAGTCAACCTCAGACCCCAAGGGAGTCCACTTGGCAAGAGCACTTCATGGGCTGCTCCACTACCACGTCCCCAGACCACAGCCATCTTCAAGGGCCCATGGTTTCCTGGTCTCAGAAGCAGGTTGGGACCCCTTGAAATTTCAGCCTGCCGTTCCCACAGGACCCAGCAGTTCCACACCCACCCGGGTACACGCCCAAATGGAGGGGAAAGGAGTGTTCAATCACTTGCGTGAGCATCCACACAAGACCTCACTCACTGCAGCCAAAGAGCGGAAACAAGTCGCACATCCACGAACACATGCATGGATCAAGAATGTGGCCCAGCAGCACAAGGGACAGGACCTGGCCACAGAAACGAAAGCAGTACTGTTACAACATGGATGAGCAACGGAAACATGATGCTAGGTGAGGGAAGGGATGACGCTGTCAGTTCCACCTGTAGGAAATGTCCAGAAGAGGTAGGTCCACAGAGACAGCAACACATTAGCCAAGGGGTTTGGGGGGGGGGGGGGGGGGCGCAGGTGGAAGCCTAAGTGCCTAATGGCTTTTGGGGGTGACGAGAAATTCTGGAACTAGACAGTGGTAAGGGTCACACGACACTGTGAATGTACCATCATTAATGGTCAATTTTGCGTTATGTATATTATGTGTTATGTACCACAATTAAAAAAAAAAAAAAGGCAGGTTGACAGAGTCAAGCATTGGAAAGGCCTCTGGCACAGGGAGCAGAGGACAAGTGCCTCTGAATGGCACTTCGGTCTGCTACCAGGAAATGGCGAAGGACAAAGAAGCCTGCTGGAGAGTCCCCTGAGGCCTCCCCTGTCATGGGCAGATGCCCCAGACCAATCCCCTCATGTGCTCTGAGTTCTCCCCCAATGTGAGGGCAAAGGGAGAAGGGAAACAGGAGAGCCCAGCTCCAGCACGTCCTCAGCTTTTACATCTCCACCAAAACCCAGAAAGGCTCCACAGCTGACCTAACTAGGCCAAGCTAGGCCATTTAGCGCCTGTGTGACTTGGGGCAAATTACTCAACCTCTCTAGGCCTCTGTCTCCTGAAGAGTCGAGTGAGGATAATAACAGAACCAACGTGACAGGGTTGTTTTAAAAGGATTAGAAGACGTTATTCTTATACAGCAGTCCAGCGCTGCACCTGGCATATCATGGCATCTCAGCCAACATCTGTTGTTACAATACTCAAGGACAGCAAATACTAAGAGAATCTGCTACATGTTAAAGCAAAACTTCACAGTGGAGCTGGTCGACTTCTAATGCTCCTCGCATGTCTGCCTTCTAGTTCAGTCTCATCTTCAGAAGGAGATGGACAGGCCACAGATATGCCCAAGTGCAACCAACTCTAAAAAAACACCCACATCCACACCTCAGTCATCAAATTCTGTTCAACACCGATAGCTAGAAGGGTCTGGAGCCTGCCTTAGTCCCCAGCAAATTACCACAAACTGGTGGCTCAGAACAGAAATGCATCCTCTCCTGATTTTGAAAACAGAAATCAAGGTGTGGGTGGGGCAGGCCCCCTCCAGAGGCTCCCAGGGTGGCTGGCACTGGGTTCCTGGGCTTGTAGGCATCCTTCCACTGCCTCTGTTCCCAGATGGCCTCCCCTGAGGCTCCACGTCTGCTTCCATTCGTGGGTCTCTGTGTCCAAATCTCACCCTTATAAAGACACCTGCCAAGGGATTCGTGGCTACCCTATTCTACAATGGCCTCATCTTGAGTCCCTAACCAATCATATCTGCCCAGACCATCTGTCCAAATAAGGTCACGTTCACAGGTTCCTTGTGGACAGCCCAGTGCACAGAACACCCACTGCCCAGTGGACTGGTGGGAACACTAACACCAGAGTAGCAGCTCACTCAGAAAACGGGTATCATGCCTGAACAAATAATACCTGCGTGTCCGGACTGGGTCCACAGCAGTGACTTTTAATCGTTTTGTGTGTTTTTTAGGTTTTTTTTTCCTTAAAGATTTTATTTATTTACTTGAGAGAGCGAGAGCAAAGATGGAGAAGGAGAAGCAGACTCCCCACTGAGCAGGAAGCCCAACTCAGGGCGCCATCCCAGGACCCTGAAATCATGACCTGAGCAGAAGGCAAACACTTCACCAACTGAGCCCCCCAGGTGCCCCAACCATTCTGTTTAGCAGCAAAATCCTTTCATCAAATTAAATCTCAGAACGCCCCACTGATTTATCAAACAGATCAAGGTGGAGTTGCTCTGGTTGGGAGAGGGGCAGGCACACACACACCTATGCCTCCCGTAGCCCCTGCAACAGCCCCCAGGAAGGAGAGTGAGTGGGACGGGGCATTCCTCTGTCACTTGTCACACCAGGCAACTCCGACAATAATCCTGCATAGGGAGTGCAGGGGCAGGGTGAACACGGATGGAAAGCCTCACATCATGTGAAGCCCCAAATGAAAGAGAGTGCAAGCCATCCATGACAACGTGAGTGACAAACCTCACATGCATTAGTCAGACCTAAGGACCTGCCCCCGGGAGAATCACAGGGATTTCCATATTACATTCCCATGATCCCAAATATCATTACATTTCCCCTGACTTCAGAAATATGGTACTTACTCTATCCACAACTGTATTTCATTATTACCATGTGAGAGAAGCAAATTGCCAGATCCCAAATTTATTTTTCCTTATATTTTGAGATCTGGATTTCGAAAAAATTGGTTACCTTTGTGTTCCTATTTTATCATATGCATTTACAGAGATTTCCCAGGGACAGCTTTGCCTAACTACCAAAGGGGCCCAAAGTACAAAATGGGTCAAGACTCCCTGCTTTAAAAGAAGTGCCATCTCATCCCAGCCCACCACCGGACTACTTCTGGGGCTCTGGAGAGGTTTCTAGCCACCCATTCGCTCGTGTGATCACTCATTCAGCAAATGTGAATGAGTGATCCCAAATCAAGGTCCCAGCAATTCAGAGCTTCCAGCCCAGGGGAAGTGGCAGATATTTACCAAGTAATCAAACCATGTGATCCCTAATTGCAAACTGCAATGAGCACAGGAATACAAAGCACAGTGGGGCAAAGGGAGATTGTCATATGGAAACTAAACCCAGTGTGGGAGAGGGATGGGCAGTCCAGGATGCAGCATCTGAACTGAAAAGATCTGCTTTCAATGTCATGGGAACATGCCTTTATCAAAGTGAGGTGCATGTTCTTTTTAAAATGGTCTACTGGAGATGCCTGGCCGGCTCAGTCCATAGTGCATACATCTCCTGATCTTGGGAGTCATGAGTTCAAGCCCTATATTGGGCACAGAGGCGTGGGGTGAGGGGTGGAGAAAAAAGAAAGAAAGAAGAGAGAGAGAGAGAGAGAGAAGGAAGGAAGGAAAGGAAAGGAAAGGGAAGGGAAGGGAAGGGAAGGGAAGGGAAGGGAAGGGAAGGGAAGGGAAGGGAAGGGAAGGGAAGGGAAGGGAAGGGAAGGGAAGGGAAGGGAAGGGAAGGGAAGGGAAGGGAAGGGAAGGGAAGGGAAGGGAAGGGAAGGGAAGGAAAGGAAAGGAGGGTAAATTGGAAAAGATGGTATTTTAAAAACAAATGCATAAAATTTAAAAATAAAATGGTCTACTGAACCCAAGAGTATCAAGGACTCCCGTCCACCCTCTGACTCTCAACCATCCAAGACCAGAAGTTCCATTCATGTGGGGTTTCTAGCTGCCCACAGAGGACACCTCACTTGCAGTGCACCAGGGGCCTAATAAGACATCAGCTCTAATACCAGGTTCTGTCAAACGAAGCGGGCCGCTGGGAACATGCCACTAATCAGAACAACACTTCTGTGAAGCTTTTTCTACCACTGACACCATGGAAAAGATGGTGACTTATCCCAAATCCAAGTTGGACTTCACTCCCTCAGCTTTTTTCTCCACCCCTCCACCCCCCGCCTCTGTGCCCAATAAGGGGACACACTAAACATGTTGGTCAGGGTTTCTTGCAGAGAACAGAATCCACTCCAGTTAGCAGAAGCAGACAGGGACCACATACTGGGAAGCAAGGGCTTATGGATCACTGGGAAGGCTGAAGAAACAAGCTCCACAGGTTAATATTTCATAAGGGAACCTCCAAGTCATGTGGCAGATCCAGGGCACAAAGGAGCAATTGTCCCCTGTATGATCAGGGAGCCACCAGCTAGGCTGGAAAGTTGCCACACAGCTGGTGACTCCAGAATCATGCCACCACTGCCACCATCTGGAAGCCAGCACCCTATGAAAGCCACTACTATCCAGAAAAAGTCAGGACCTATATGCTGCCTCGGAGGTACCATCCCATCAAAGCTAATACTCCATGGACCGCCTCTCCACCCTCTCAAAACCATGAGCAGGCAGTGGGGTATCTGCTGACTTTGCCCCAGAAAAGCCAGGCACCTCTGCCACAATGCTTGCCTGGAGAAATGGCAGAAGGGTGGCTAGGCCTCACTTCTACCTTCCATATCTCATGTGCACGAACCTGGGCCAACTTACTCTCAATTCTGGGGCTTCGGCACCACTGAGGAAGAGGTATGGTGTTCTCCTGGGCCTGTGGAAAGGCAAGGGTGTAAGTTCAAACTACTACAACTCCTGCCACTGTGAGAAGAACAAAGAGAAAAGAGCCAAGAGACTAAAACATAAAAACCAAGCTCCAGTGGAATCCCCTGATTTCCTAGATCCAACCATGCCTGAAGCAAAAACTCTGAAGTTTTCCTTTACATACACCCAAAGGGAAAGATTTTTTTTGCCTTTAAGCACTTTGACTTGAGTTTCTGTTTCCTACAACCAAAGGAATTCCGATAGTGACTACAGTCTAACCCCCAAAGCCAGAGAGCCTTAGCTCCATTCTTGGAGACACATGCCAGAGCAAATCAGAGATCACAGAACCCTCTGGTCCAGTTAAATTGTTAATACAAATCTCACACACCTCCTCCTTTCCAGTTTCTAAACCTGAGACTTCACCTCATCTCCCTCTCTCTCCCCCAAGTGAATTAAACTGAATTGTCCATTCATCACCTCCTCCAGGAAGCCTTCCCTGACCTTGCATGCTAGGCATCTTAATTCTGCCCTTCCATGCTCTCTCTGAGCATGTGGTACCATAATACATGCTGGGTTGGAACTCAGTCTCCCTCTGGTGAATGTAAGTTTCCAGAGGAGGGGGGTCTGTGCCTTTCATCTTCCATTCCCGGTGCTGAATGGGAGGCTGGGACTGTATGGGGCTGTACAGGTATTTTCCTAACTAAGGAATTAATACATCTCCTTCAGGTCTGCCATCTGCTTGGTCTCCCCTTTCTCTTATCAGCTCCCTGGTTCCCTTCTTTCTAACTACTCTCAGCACTTTTAAATGCAAGTAGCCAGAGTTTTGAGAGGAAACCAATCAATACTGGTCTGTAAAACTCCGATGTGAGCCCAACTCTGCACCTCTCTTAACCAGCTCAATCATCTCTCCTCATCTTTTCCTTCTGGCTTTCAGAGCTTTCCAAACAAATCTCTCTCAAAAATCAAGCCCAGAAAACAGAACCACCAAACTTATAAAAATAGCTATTTGAATTCACTGTAATAAATGAACAAATACAAAATCAACACCTAATGCTCCTGAGAATTAACTTCGGCAATACAGCCCAAAGCTTGAAGGAGAAGAAACAGGGAGAGAAAACCAAATTGCATGAAGCAGAGAAAGGAAAGCTTGAATTTGAGATTGTTTTGACAAACAGAGGCAGCCATGTGAGAGAAAACATGTAATAACCTCCCAGAAATTCCCCAATGTCTACTCTCAGAAGCCAGCCCCTACAGGGGGAAAAAAAAAAAAGAAAGAAAAAGAAAATCCAAATGCCATCCAGTCTGGTTTTGAAGAATAAATATGAGCAGTTGCCCTATGCTCTTCACATCCCAGCCTTCTGTGACATTCCCAGGTGAACAGGGCAGAAGATGTGGCCTTTGGGGTATAGACACCCACTCTTAGAGCCACAGCCCTTCTGGGGAGCTACAGGAGGGGAGCGGCGGGCAGCTGGCACCGAGAACACATTCTCCTGACCAGCAACTGGGCGCACGACACTTGCTAAGCACTACCAGCTAACCGTGGGCACTGCCACCCTGAAGTTCCCCATCTAGGACCTACAGTCAACTCTAAGTCAACATGCGAAGTACACTAATGAACTCAAGTAATGCCCATAAAGGAGATGAGAGGGAAGGCTTGGGTGGTCGGAGAAAGCCTGTCTGAAATAGGGACATCAAAGCAAAGCCTCATCCCCGGGCGCCCCTGGAGGTCACCTGCAGCATTGGTGGATGGCTCCTGGACACCATCAACTTCCACATGGAACACTGACCTCTCTCTGCTTGAGGCTTTCTCTGGCCACTGGAGCACACTCTGCCTGGTGCATGCAGTGCCAGCGAGTCCGTGCCACCAACAGGGGCCTGCAGGTGGTGACGGAGATCCCAGCTCCTTCACATCTGGTAGGACTGCAGGGAGGGGGTGTTCTACTGTCACTCAGGTCACTCAGGGCTAACAAGCCCACTGACACACCAGAGGTTACCATTCCTCTCCCCTCTGCTCTGTACCCACACCGCCTGTGACCCACCTGCACCCATCTTTGCCTTGGGTCTGCTTTGGGGTGATTCAAATGCAGGCAGCCATAAAAGGTGATGGAAGGGGATCCCTGGGTGGCTCAGTGGTTTAGCGCCTGCCTTTGGCCCAGGGCATGATCCTGGAGTCCCGGGATCGAGTCCTGCATCGGGCTCCTGGCATGGAGCCTGCTTCTCCCTCCTCCTGTGTCTCTGCCTCTCTCTCTCTCTCTCTCTCTCACTCTCTCTCTATCATAAATTAATTAATTAATTAAAAAAAAAAGAAGGTGATGGAATGGGAAAAGCCTATCAGAAGGCCCCAAGGGCTAAGAGCTCAACTTTTCAAAGAACAGAAAGAACAGGTGTGGACAGGGAAGTATGGGGTATGGACAGGGAGGGAGCCAGGGGATGGTACAAGGTGATGCTGGGTGTTAGAAAGGTCACGGGCGCCCCGGATGGGCAGAGCTTCTCAGGGAAGGATCAAGACAGTGGAGGAGAAGCACTACAGCGCATCATGAGCAGGGGACAGACATGATCCTACTACCTCTTTCAAATGTCCCGCTGGCCCAAGGTGTGCACCCACAGATGGATAAACAGAAAGTGTTCCTTCCACACAATGGAATATTATTCAGCCAAAATAAGAATGAAGGGCAGCCCGGGTGGCTCAGAGGTTTAGCGCCGCCTTCAGCCCAGGGCCTGATCCTGGAGACCTGGGATCGAGTCCCACGTCAGGCTCCCTGCATGGAGCCTGATTCTCCCTCTGCCTGTGTTTCTGCCTCTGTCTCTCTCATGAATAAATAATAAAATCTTTAAAAAAAAAAAAAAAAGAAGAAGAAGAATGAAGTGCTGACACTTCACACTACAACACCAACCTCAAAAAACATGTTACCTGAAAGAAGCCAGAAACAAAGGGTCACTTATTTGTAGGGCTCCTCAAGTGAAACACCAGAATAGACAAATCTATAGAGACAGAGAACAGATTAGTGGCTGACAGCAGCTGATTGGAGGGGGGAACAGGGGATGAGTGACAGCTAATAGGTGTGGGTTTCCTTTTGGGGTGATGAGAATGTTTGGAACTAGATGAAGCTGGTGGTTGCAAAACACCATGCATGAATCAAATGCCACTGAATGTTCAGCTTACCATGTTTGAAGGTTGTTATGTATTTCCTGATTTTTTTTTAATTTTTTTTATTTATTATTTATGATAGTCACAGAGAGAGAGAGAGAGAGAGAGAGGAGAGAGGCAGAGACACAGGCAGAATCCCACGTCGAATCCCCGACGTGGGATTCGATCCGGGTCTCCAGGATCGCGCCCTGGGCCAAAGGCAGGCGCCAAATCGCTTCGCCACCCGGGGATCCCAGTATTCCTGATTTTAAAGAAGGAAGAGGGGGCAGGGACCCACTGGCCTCACTGGGGGAGAATGAGGTGGGGTCGAAGATGGAAGCGGGGAGGCAAGAGAGATGAGCTAGGACATACAGGCCAGAGATGACAGTAGTTTGGGTGAGGCTGGCATCAGGGAAACAGAGCAAATGTACATGTGAGATAATTGTGGCCCTGCCAGGCTGGCTCGGACTTGGGGCAGAAACACAAGGTCAGAGTTAGCAAGGTTCTCTCTCTGTGCCAGCTGCCCTGAGTTGAACTTCCTGCTAACTCTTATTGTACAGGTGAGAGGACCCAATATACCGATCCCAGGGCGGGGGCACCACCAGCTGCCACCCACCAGTGCTGCTGTGGACAAATGGCTACAGCCTCCCTGGAGTTTGGGGGCTCAGAATCAGGATATGTCCATCACTGTAACTGCCCACATCCCATGAGAAAGCAACAGGAATAATAGTAATACATAACGTTAATACTCTAAGAGGAACCTTCTCTCCTGCAGAGCAGAGAAGTCCTTCTGGAGGGCCACTTGGTGTATCCTGACATCAGGCAACAAATGGAACCCTCTCCTGAACACTGCAGGGATCTAACACTAAGGACATCACTCAGGTAGGTGTTCCAGATTGCTGGCTGCCAAACCACCTGCATCAGAATCACCTGCTCTGCTTGTTAAAAGTACAAATTCCTGAGCCCTGGCCTAACCTTTCTGAATCAGATTAGTTGGGCCTCCAGAATCTGCATTTAGCAAATACCTAAGAGATGGTGTTGACACAACAAAGCTTGAGAACCACAGGCTTTGATCACAAGAGTCCTTGCCCAATGTCCAGAATCAGCAGAGAAGACCCAAATCATATACATCTATGCATTTAACAAGAAGGATGAAAATAATCTCAGCGCTGAGCCAAAAGGGAAGAAATGTCACCTGATCACAAATGTTATAGAACAATGGAAATTTTGCCCTAGAGTATAGAGGGAAGGGAACCACAGATCAGCATGGGTTGAAAGAGCCTGCTGACCAAGCCCCCTAACTCTAACTGGGTGTCCTGAACTGCTCATCAGTGCTCACGTCCCACAGCCAGGCTCCCAGAGTGGAAGCAATCCAATATCATACTGAGTGAGCCCTAGAATCACCTGAACGGCTTGTTATGACACTGATCACTGGATCCCAACCCCAGAGCTCCTGATTCAGCAGATAGGGCCCAAGAATCTACATTTCTAACAAGTTCACAGATGAAGCTGACTGCTGGCCTGGGTGGGGGGGGGGGAGGTAGGGGGTGTTGAGACAGGCCGCACTTTGAGAGCCCACTGATACACTATCAGGGTTTGATTCAGCCAGAGGTGCAGGGAGGTGTTCCTTCTCCATTCGCAGGATGAGGTAATCGGGTTGGTGAGCAAGCCCCATGGAATACAGTGTGTTGGACTTCTAGAGTGAAGACATTTCAGCTGGAGCAACAAGAATCATGTAATCAGGAAAAACAATGCAATGGAAGTAGTAAAAGGTGAGATCTAAGAGGAGGGTACATGAGACACGTCACTCACTTCACAGATGGCCCAGCACTGTCCATGGTCACAGTCATTCACCCCAAATAGAATCCAATCCATTTTTACAAAGGACTGACCATGTGCCAGAAACTGTGCTAAGAGATTCCCAGGGGAAGTATCCCCATCCCCAAATACAAAGATCCTTTGGTCTCCAGTGAGCAAGAAGTTGGGAAATGCTACATACTTCTGTAATAATGCCAGTAAAAGAAATCTCTAGCCACTATAACATTAGCAGAAATCAGTTACAAATCATAAGTTTACTAAATGGCTGCTATTGGCCAGCACTGCACCAATTTAGGGAGATGGTGTAAGATGGGTTCCCTGACCTGGAGGTACAAGCTTGTCTCCATGAAGAGGGTCCTT
>NW_023331776.1:0-34074 GCF_011100685.1 Canis lupus familiaris | reverse complement strand
AAAGAGAGCAAGAGGACCTGTAAAGCAAGAGAGCCCAAAAGTACAAAGACCAGAAAGGAACAGAGACAATATAGAGAAACAGTGACTTTAAAGGTAATACAATGACACTAAATTCATGTCATTCAATAATTACTGTAAATGTAAATGATCTAATTGTTCCAATTAAAAGACGCAGGATATCAGATTGGACTAAAAAAAATACCCATCAATACTCTGCTTACAAGAGACTCATTTGGAACACAAGGACACATACAGATTAAAAGTGAGGGGGTGGATAACAATTTGTCATTCTAATAGACATCAAAAGAAAGCTGGAATAGCAATCCTTATATCAGACAAATTAGATTTTAAACCAAAGTCTGTAATAAGAGATAAAGAGGGACACTAAATCACTATACAAACACATAGATAAGAAAACACATACATAATGAAACAGTAAGAGTAGGATACTTCAACACCCTACTCAAAGCAATGGGAAGATCATCTAAGCAGAAGATCAAAAAGGAAACAAGGGCTTTGAATAACACACTGGACCAGATAGACTTCACAGATATATTCCATCCTAAAGCAAAGGAATACACATTCTTCGTGACTGCAAATGTAAATTTCTCCATAATAGACCACATATGGGGTCACAAATCAGGTCTCAAATGGTATCACAAGATTGGGATTATTCCCTGCATCTTCTCAGACCACAATGTTTAAAAACTTGAACTCAATCACAAGAGAAATTTTGTAAAGAACACAAATACATGGGAGTTAAAGAACATTCTACTGAAGAGTTACTAGATTGGCCAGGAAATTAAATAAGAGTTTTTAAAATTCAGGAAGCAACTGAGAATCAAAACACAACACTTCAGAACCTTTGGGATGCAGCAAGGGCAGTCCTAAAGAGACGTATATAGCAATCCAAGCCTTTCTTAAGAAATAAGAAAAGTCTCAAATAAACAAACCTAATAGTACACCTAAAGGAGTTGGAGGGAGACAACAAATAAAGCCTAAAATTAGCAGGAGAAGAGAAACAATAAAGATTAGAGCAGAAAACAATGAAATAGAAATCCAAAGAACAGTAGAACAAACCAACGTAACAAGAAGCTGGTTCTTTGACAGAATTAATAAGACAGAACGTAAAGACTGCTAACTCTGGGAAATGAACTAGGGGTGGTGGAAGGGGAGGAGGGCGGGGGGTGGGAGTGAATGGGTGACGGGCACTGGGTGTTATTCTGTATGTTGGTAGATTGAACACCAATAAAAAATAAATTAAAAAAAAAAATAAATAATAATAAATTAAAAAAAAAGCAAAAAAAAAAAAAAATAAGACCAATAAACCCCTAGCCAGACTCATCAAAAATAAAAGTCAAAGGATCCAAATAAGTAACATATAAATGAAAGGGGAGAGATCACAGTCAACACCAAAGTTATACGATTATAAGAACATATTATGAGCAACTACATGCCAACAAATTAGGCAATCTGGAAGAAATGGATACATTCCTATAAACATATAAACTATCAAAACTGAACTAGAAAGAAATACAAAATCTGAACAGACCAATAACAGGGAAATAAATTGAAACATTAATCAAGAGTCTCCCAATAAATACGATTCCAGGACCAGATGGGCTACATAGGAATTCTACCAAACATTTAAATGAGACTTAATATCTATGCTTCTGAAGCTGTTTCAAAAATAGAACTGGAAGGAAACTTACAACTCGTTCTATGAGGCCAGCATTACTTTGATCCCAAAACCAGAAAAAAAGGAGAATTATAGACCAATATTCTGATCAACATGGATACAAAAATTCTCACCAACATACTTGTGAGTGGATCCAGCACTACATTAAAAGCATAATTATCATGACCAACTGGGACTTATTCCTGGGCTACAAATGTGGTTCAACCACTGCAAATCAATCAATTTGATACATCACATTAATTTTTAAAAGGAGAAGGAAATATATGATCATATGAAAAAGCCACAACCAATATACTTCTCAATGGGGACAAAATGAGAGCTTTTCCATAAGGACAGGAACATGACAGGGATGTCCACTTTCTCACCACCGTTGTTCAACACAGTACTAGGAGCTCCTAGCCTCAGCAAATACATCACAAAAAGAATGAAAAGTCATCCACATTGGAAAATAACTCAACTCTCACTCTTTCCAGATGACATGATACTCTATGAGGAAACCTCAAAAGATTTCCACTCAAAAAATTCTAGGTTTCATGCAGAGGAATTCAGCAATTTGGCAGGATATAAAATCAATATGTAAAAATCAGTTGCATTTCTATATACTAACAATGAGACATAAGGAACAGAAATCAAGAAATGGATCCCATTTTCAATTGCACCGAATAGCGATAAAATATCTAGGAATAAATCTAACCAGAGAGGTAAAAGATCTGTACTCTGACAACTTATAGAACACTTATGAAAGTAATGGAAGAAGATACAAAGAAGTGAAAAACTTTCCATGCTCATGGATTGGAAGAACAAATATTATTTAAAATGTCTATGGCAGCCAGAGATATCTACAGTCAATGAAATCCCTATCAAAATACCAACAGATTTTTCACAGAGTTGGAACAAATAATCCTAAAATTTGTATGGAACCAGAAAGACCCAAAATAGCCAGAGCAATGTTGAAAAAGCAAACCAAAGCTTGTGGAATCATTAATGATGGACTTCAGGCTATATTACAGAATTTTAATAATCTAGATAGTGTAGTACTAGAACAAAGCAAACATCTAGATCAGTGGAATAGAATAGAGAACCCAGAAATGGATCCTAGCTTACAGTCAACTACTCTTCGATTAAAACAGGAAAGAATATCCAATGGAAAAAGAACATCAGGTCAAGAAATAGTTGCTGTCAGAATTTGGACAGCCGAATGGAGAGTAATGAAAACTGGACCAGTTTCTTACACCAGGCCACAAAATAAACTCAAAGTGGATGAAAGAGCAAAATGTGAGATGGGAATCCATTCAGAATGCTAGAGGAGAACACCAGACAGCAAGCACTTTAACCTTGGCCACAACAACTTCTCGCTAGACACGTCTCCAAAGTCAAGGGAAACATAACCAAAAAATGAACATTGGGACTTCATCAATATAAAAAGCTTTTGCACAACAAGGAAACATTAAAAAAACAAACAAAAAAGACAACCTGGCAAATAAGAGGAGATATTTGCAAATGACATATCAGATATAAAGGGTTAGTATCTAAGGTCTATGAAGGACTCATAAAACTCAATAACCAAAAAAAAAAAAAATCCCCCAAATTATCCAGTCAGGTAGAAGACGTGAACAGATGTTCCTCCAAAGAAGACATGCAAAAATACTCAAAATTACTTGCCATCAGGGAATACAAATCAAACCACAATGAGATACTGCCTCACACCAGTCAGAATGGCTAAAATTAACATCAGGAATGAACAAATGTTGGTGAGGATGTGGAGGAAAAGTGGAACCCTCTACACTGCTCTTCAGAATGCAAGCTGAGATAGCCACTGTGGAAAACAGTATGGAGGTCCTCAAAACGTTAAAAATAGAGCTACCATAGGATCCAGCAACTGCACTCCTCCATATTTACCAAGGAATATAAATGTCCCGATCTTCAGGTGCACCTGCACCCTAATGTTTATAGCAGTAGTGTCCACAATAGGCAAACTATGGAAAGAGCCGAGATGGCCTTCCCACAGATGAATGGATAAATAATATGTGACATATAATATATATACACACACACAAAAATGGAATATTTCACAACCATCAACAAATGAAATATTACTGTTTGCAATGACCGAGTGATACTAAAGGGTATTATGCTGAATGAATAAGTCAATCAAGACAATTATCATATGATTTCACTCATATGTGAAATTTAAGAAACAAAACATAGGATCATAGGGAAAGTGAGGGAAAAATAAAATAACATGAAATCAGAGATGGAGACAAACCACAAGACTTTTAAAAAAGATCTTATTTATTTACGTGACAGAGAACATGAGCAACAGGGGGAGAGGGAGAGGAGAGGAGAGGGAGAGGGAGAAATGGGCTCCCCGCTGAACAAGAAGACCGATGCAGGACTGGATCCCAGGACCCTTGGATCAATACCCAAGCCAAAGGCTGGTGCTCACCCCAACAAGCCACCCAGGCACTACAAGAGACTCTTAATTATAGGAAACAAACAAGGTTACTGGAGGGGAGGTGGGTCAGGGGGATGGGTGGTAACTGGGTAATGAACATTTAGGAGGGCATGTGATGTGATGAGCACTGGCTGTTATAAGCACCAGATGAATCACCGAACTCCATCTCTGAAACTAATATAATACTGTTATTTAATTGAATTTACATAAAATGAAATTTAAAAATTGTAAAGATTTTATTTATTCATGAGAAACACACACACATGGAGAGAGAGAGAGAGAGAGAGACAGAGAGAGAGAGAGAAAGGCAGAGACACGGGCAGAGGGAGAAAGCAGTCTCCATGCAGGGAGCCCGATGTGGGACTCGATTCCAAGACTCCAGGACCACGTGCTGGGCTGAAGGCAGATGCTCAACCGCTGAGCCATCCAGGTGTCCCATAAAATTTTAAAGATAAAAAAAAAAGAACTAAGGGAAAGATAATTTTTTTTTCATAGACCAACAAAACCGAATGAGTTTCTTATCATTAGATTGGCCTTCAAAGAAGTGCTAAAGAGATTTATTTAAGCCGAAATGTAATAATGTTAATTAGCAACATTAAAACAGAAATGTATAAAATATGAAATCAACTAGTAAAGGTAAATATATTGTCAACCTCAGAATATTCCAATATTATGGTGGCGTGCAAATCAATGATAATTTGATAATTCTAGCATACAGGTTACAAGGCAAATGTGTTAAAATAATTATAGCTACAGTGCTTTCTTAATGCACAAAAATATAAAAACGTGTTAATTTTGAGTTCAAAAATGTGGAGTTGGAGGTAGTAAAAGAATAGCACCTTTGTATGTGAATGAAGTTAATTCTGTATAAGCATATAGATGGTGATAACTATAAGATGGATTAGGTGAATCTCATGGTAACTACAAAACAGAAACCTATGATAGATAGACAAAAGTTAATGAAAGAAGAATCATAGCAGTAAATTACCAAATCAATAGAGCAAAAGAGGAAGGAAAAACCAAAAAACCTGAAAAGCATATAGAAAAGAAGCCAAAGTGTCAAAATAAAGCATTTACCCATCAATAGCCAAATTAACTCTTGATATAAATGAACAAATTATCCAATCAAAAAACAGTTTCACTGAATAAGTAAAAATATAAAACCCAAGTGTATGCTGTCCATGAGTATCTCATATTAGCTTTAAGGAAAATTGTAGATTGAAGGTATAGGGACAGGAATAAAAATATTATGCATACACAGAAAACAAAAGAAAGCAGATATAGCCATATTTATGTCAGGAAAAATAGGTTCCAAGTTAAAATAAGTACCAAGAGACAGAGATGTTTATCATATAATGATAAAGCAGTCAATATACAGGAGAATTTAACAACTGTAAACATTTATGAACACCAAATTGGAGAAACTAAATTTACATAGCAAATATTAATAGGTATAAACATATAAATAGAGGAATAGACAGTAATAGAATAATACTAGGATGGAGAAGGAGTTAAGAAGGCAGAGTCATCTGGCAAATCTGAGCTTGTTTTATCCTTCGCACACAGCAAGATAACCATCCAACAATGGATGGAACAACTAGGAATATGATCTGAGGATTAGGAAAATAAACTGCACAGTTGGAGGGAGAGAAGTGGCAGATGCCAGATTTGGATTCCTGAATTGTGAGACAGGAAAGACACTGGGCCAAGAAGGGGAGGGAAACCTTTGTCAGGAGCAAAGTCAGGAAGAAGGAGAGAACAGGAGAGAGCATAGCAGGTAGGGATTGCACAATAAGCTGCAGTGAGTTTATTCCCTGGGTCACACTGAGAGAGATCATTCCTCTTCCCAGAGTACATTTGGAAGAGCATATTTTGCCTCTCCAAGGACAAAAGGCCATTAGGGAGCCATTGAACGGTACTCAACAGAAGGGATGTAAGTGTGCGCAGAGGCCAGATACCCTTGTTACAGCCTTTCACTATGAGTCACAACAGACTAAATCACCGTGTGCACATTGAGTGGATGCTTTTCTGGGATAGAACTGAGCAGAGAACAGAGACACTGGCAGACCGCAGATAACCTGACCACTGCTTTTTGCTGTCTGCCATATTAGATACAAGTCTCTGTGTGACTGCTTTTCTGGGACAGGACAGTGCTGGGCCTACTGTGAAGCTCTACTCTGGGGGAGGGGAGTGGGTCCACACACTGTAAGGCCCTTTAAAACTTGGGAGTTTTGAATCCCAGCCACCCACCAGAGATAAAATACAGGAGATCTGTGGTACCAGGCATGCCTGAAAGTACAGGAACAGACTGGATAAAGGCAAGGTACTGATGAAAGTGCAGGACACAAGAGATAGTTTACTTTTCTGAGGGGGCCTCCTGAACAGCTGTGGCCAGGAAGTCGCTTCCTCAGGAACAAAGATGTGAGGTGCCATATTCCTCTTCCACCACCCCTCCCTACTGCCATCCAACAGCACAATCAAGTATCAAGGAGAAACACAGAGTCTCCAGTGGAGGCTGGAGTCCCCTACACTAAACCCGCCCCTCTGTGCCCAGCAGGGGCATCTTTAAAAGGGCAAGATGGCTTGTGAGCTAGCCCAGCAGGCCTCTCCTCAGAAGACCAACACAGGCTCCCTGCATGTACCAAGTCTACTCAAAAATGTCAGCTTCTGGTGGAAATAGGACCCGCTTTCTTTCTTGTTTTTTTCCTTTCTTATTTCTTAAAATTTTTATTTTTCTATTTCTTATTTTTATGTTTTTAATCTTTTATTTTATATATTTCTTTTTTTTCTCTTTTCTTTTTTTGGTGTGAGGCTTATAATTTTATGTTCATTTGAAGGTATGTGTGTTCATTTCTTTCTCTTATTTTTCTGATCAGGCTTCTTATTTTTTATCTTCTTTCTTTCTTTCTATTTTTGGAATCAGGCTTATAGTTTTTTCGTTCTTTGTTTGTATGCGTTTTTGTTTCTCTTTCCTTTTGTCATGGATCAGGCGTTTTGTTTTGTTTTGTTTTCATTTCTTTTCCAGGCTTAGCTTAACAAACAAATCAAAGCACATCTAGTTAAAAGTCCAAACACTCCCCATTATAAGCAAGGAGGAACTCTGTAGAGGATAGACCAGTGGGAAAGAGCAGCCAAAATGCAATAGCAGGGCACGCTGCCTGGAGTTTTCGTTGTTATTGTTGTTAGTTTTTTATTTTCTTTTTTCTCTTCTTTTTTTTTTTTTAAAGATTTTATTTATTTATTCTTGCGAGACACAGAGAAAGAGAGGCAGAGACAGAGGAAGAGGGAGAACCAGGCTCCATGCAGGGAGCCTGATGTGGGACTGGATCCTGGGACCGCAGGATCACACCCTGAGCTGAAGGCAGATGCCCAACCACTGAGCCACCCAGGCGTCCCTCTTCTTTTCTTTTCTATACAAAATGACAAGACAGATTAATTCACCCCAAAAGAAAGAACAGGAGGTAGTAATCACAGACAGGAATTTAATCAATGCAGAAATGAATAAGAAGACTGAATCAGATTTTGAAAGAACAGTTACAAAGATACTAGCCGGGGCTGATAAAGCACAGAAGACACTAAAGAATCTCTTACGGTAGAGACAAAGAACTAAAATCTACTTAGGCCAAAATTTAAAGTGCTGTATGGGAGACGCAGTCCCAATTGGAGCCCATATAAAAGAGAATGAATGAAACAGAAGAGGGAATTAGTGATATAGAAAATAAAAGTATGGAAACTAAGAAAGCTGAGAAAAAGAGAGAAAGAATACTGAGTCATGGAGGGAGAATTAGAGAACTCAGCAGTTCCCTAAAACAAAATAATATCCAAAATAGGAGTCTTAGAAAGAAGAGCTAGAAAAAGCAGCAGAAAGTTAACTTGAACAAATTATAGCTGAGAACTTCCCTAATCAGAGGAAGGAAAGGGGCATTCAAGTTCAAGGGACACAGAGAACACCCTCAAAATCAATAAAATCAGGTAAACACCTCGACATGTTATTGTAAAATTTGCAACTACAAAGATAAAAATCCAGGAAGTTGCTTGGGACAAGAGGTCCTTATCCTACAAGGATAGAAACATAAGATTGGCAGCAGAAATGTCCAAAAAGAGTTCTGGATAGAAAGGACTGGCATGATATATTGAAGATGCTAAATGAGAAAAATATACAGCCAAGAATGCTCTATCCAGCAAGACTGGCATTCAGAATATAGGGAGACATAGAGAGTTTCTAAGGACAAAGAGAATTCAAAAGAATTTGTGATCACTAAACCAGCTCTGTAAGAAATATTAAAGAGGATCCTTTAAGCAAAGAGAAGCCAAAGGTAACAAAGACCAGAAAGGAACAGGGACAAAATAGAGAAACAGTGACTTTAAAGGTAATACATTGGACCTAAATTCATATTGTTCAGTAATTACTCTAAATGTAAATGGACTAAATGCTCCAATCAAAGGATATAGGGTATCAGATTGGATAAAAATGACAACAACTAACAAACAAGACCCATCAATATGCTGCTTACAAGAGATTCATTGGGAACACGAGGACACCTCCAGATTGAAAGTGAGAGGATGCATAATCATTTATCATGCTAACAGACATCTAAAGTAAGTAGAGTGGCCATTCTTCTATCAGACGATCTAGATTTCAATCCAGACTATAATAAGAGATAAAGAAAGACATTATATCATAATAAAGAGGTCAATCCAACAAGAAGATCTAACAGCTGTAAATAATTCTGTCCCTAATTTGGGAGCAGCCAATTATATAAACCAGTTAATAACAAATATAAGAAACTCATTGATAATGATACAATAATAGTAGGAGACTTTGATTCTCCACTCACAGCAATGGACATATCACCTAAGCGGATCAAGAAATAAAAAAAGGGCTTTGAATGGCACACTGAACCTGATGGACTCCACAGATATAATCAGAATATTTCATCCTTAGGCAGCAGAATACACATTATTTTCAAGTGTACATGGAAGATTCTCCAGTACACATCGGATACTGGGTTACAAATCACAACTCAACTGCTACAAAGGGACTGAGATCATACCTTGCATATTTTCATACCACAATGCTATGAAACTTGAAATCAACCACGAGAAAAAATTTGGAGGGAACACAAATACATGGAGGTTAAAGAGCATCCTAACAAAGAATTAAAGGGTCAAACAAGAAATTTAAAAAGAATTTAAAAAAAGAAGCATGGAAGTAAATAAAAACATGACATTCCAAAGCCTTTGGGGTACAGCAAAATTGGTCTTATGAGGGAACTATGTAGCAACACAGGCCTTCCTCAAGAAGCAAGAAAAGTCTCAAGTACATAACATAGCCTTACATCTAAAGGAAGTTGAAGAACAGAAAATAAAACCCAAATCTAGCAGTAGAAGAGAAATAATAAGATTGAAGCAGAAATCAATGATATAGAAATAATAATAATAATAATAATAATAATAATAATAATACAACAGTAGACCAGATCAACAAACTAGGTGTTGGTTCTATGAAAGACTTAACAAGATTGATGAACCCCTAGCCAGATTTATCAAACAGAAAAGAGACTCACATAATTAAAATCATGAATAAAAGAGAAAAGATCACAACCAACAAAAGGACATTTATTTTATTTTTTTAATACTTTATCTCTTTATTCATGAGAGATACAGAGGGAGAGGCAGAGACACAGGCAGAGAGAGAGAGAGAGAGAGAGAGAGAGAGAGAGAGAGAGAGAAGCAGGCTCCATGCAGGAAGCCTAACTTGGGACTCGATCCTGGGTCTCCAGGATCAGGCCCTGGGCTGAAGGCAGGCACCAAACCGCTGAGCCACCCAGGTGTCCCAAGGAAATTAAAAAAAACAAAAAACAGAAAACAAAACAAAAAAAACATGTATAAGAGAATATTATGAGCAACTATATGCCAAAAATTTATGCAATCTGGAAGAAATGGATACATTCCTAGAAATACACAAACAACCAATACTGAAACAGGAAGAAATAAAAAACCCTGAACAGACCTAAAGCCCACAAAGAAATTGAACCAGAAATCACAGTTCTCCCAGCAAACAAGAGTCCAGGGCTGTAAACCTTCCCAGGAGAATTCTACCAAAAATATACAAAAGACCTAATACCTTCACTTCTGAAACTGTGGAAATAGTAGAAATCTATGGAAACCTTCCAAAATCATTCTATGAGGCCACCATTACCTTATTCTCAAAACCAGACAAAGACCCAACCAAAAAAAGGAGAATTACAGACCAATATTCTTGATGAATGGAAATGCAAAAATTCACACCAAGATACTAGCTAATAGGATCCAACAGTACATTAAAAGAATTATTCACCATGACCAAGTGGGATTCATTCCTCGGCCTCAGGAATTGTTCAACATCCATGAATCAAACAATATGACACACCACATTGATAAAAAGAAAGGTTAAAAATCACTGATCTTCTCAATAGATGCAGAAAAAGCATTTGAGAAAATGCTTGATAAAAACCCTCAAGAAAATAGAGATAGAGGGATGAACCTAAATATCATAAAGTTGTATATGAAAGATGCCAGTGAATATCATGCTCAATGGGAAAAAAACTGAGAGTTTTTCCCCTAAGGTCAGAAAAATGACAGAGAGATCCATTCTCACCACTGTCGTTCAGCATAGTACCAGAATTCCTAGCCTTAGCAACCAGAAAAGAGAAAGAAATAAAATTCATCCAAATCAGCAAAGAAAGCTGAGCAAATTTTTGCTCTTCACAGGTGACATGATACTCTATGTGGAAAACCCAAAATACTCCGGCAAAACACTGCTAGAACTGATGCAAGAATTGAGCAAAGTCACAGGATACAAAATCCATGCACAAGATTCTGTTGTATTTCTACAAATTACCAATGAAGATAGTGAAGTTATCTTTCACTAACAATGAAAGATAAATCAAGGAATTGATCCCATTTACAATTGCACCAAAACTCATAAAAATATCTAGGAATAAACCCAACCAAAGAAATAAAGGATCTGCACTCTGAGAACTATAGAACACTTATGAAAGCAATTGAGGAAGACAGAAAGAACTGGAAAAACATTTCATGCTCATGGATTGTAAAAACAAATATTGCGAAAATGTCTATGCTACCCAAGGCGATCTGCACATTCAATGCAATCTCTATGAAAATAGCACCAGCATTTTTCATAGAGCTGCAACAAACAATCCTAAAATTTGTATGAAACCACAAATGAGCCAAATAGCCAAAGCAATGTTGAGAGAAAAAGCCAAAGCTTGGAGGCATCACAATTCCGTACTTCAAGCTGCATTACAAAGCTGTAGTCATCAAGACAGTATGGTACTGGCACAAAAAAACAGACACATAGATTAATGGAACAGAAAAGAGAACCCAGAAATGGACCTTCAACTCCATGGTCAACTAATCTTAGACAAAGCAGGAAAGAATATCCAATGGAAAAAAGACAGTCTCTTCAAGAATTGGTGTTGGGAAAATTGGACAGGCACGTGCAGAAGAATGAAACTGGACCACTTTTTTTACACCATGCATAAGAATAAATTTGAAATGGATAAAGACTTATCTGTGAGATAAGAATCCATCAAAATCCTGGAGGAGAACACAGACAGCAGCCTCTTTGAACTCAGCTGCAGCAACTTCTTGCAAGACACATGTATAAAGGCAAGGGGAAAAGCTGTTTAATTTCTAAGTAGGAAAGACATATTCAATTGCCACAAATTGTCCCCACAGCCTTGGAAGGAAGGAAGGAAGGAAGGAAGGAAGGAAGGAAGGAAGGAAGGAAGGAAGGATGGGTTTGAGGCAGAGAGGAAGTCAGAGAGGTGGATAGGAGAGAGAGATGAAGGAGAGAGTAAGGAAAGAGAGAAAAGATTAAACAATTTGTGATATATGCATTATTCAACTATAAAAAGGAATTGAAATTTTGCCATTTGCAATAACATGGATGGAGCTAGAGTGTATAATGTTAGGCCAAATAAGTCAGTCAGAGAAAGAAAAATAACATGATTTCACTCATATGTGGAATTTAAGAAACTAAACAAATGAGCAAAGGGAAGAGAGAGAGAGAGAGAGAGAGAGATCGGTAAACAGTCTCTTCATTATAGAGAACAAACTTATGGTCACCAGAGAGGAGGGTGGTCAGGAATGAGTTAAATTGATGATGGGGATTAAGGTGTGCTGTTGTAATAAGCATCAGGTGATGTATGGAATTGTGTAAGCACTCTATTGTACCCTTGAAACTCATATAACACTGTATGTTAACTAACGAATTAAACTAAAAACTTCTAATTTTATTTTAAAAAACACAAGAAACAAGTATTGACAAAGATGAATTAAGTTCTCCATTCAAAAGACACAGGGTGACAGGATGGATTAAAAAACAAGACCTATGTATATGCTGCCTACAACAGATTCATTTCAGACATAAAGACACCTGAAGATTGACAGTGAGGGGATGGAGGAAAAGGAACCCTTGTGCACTGTTAGTGGGAATTCAAACTGGTGCAGGCACCATACCATAATGGTATGGTGGCTCCTCAAAAAATATAAAAATAAAACTACCCTACAATCTAGTAATTCCACTACTGGGTATTTACCCCCCAAAATACAAAATTATTAATCAAAGGGATGCATGCACCCCTATGTAATACAGCATTATTTACAATAGCCAAATTATGGAAGCAGTCCAAGTGTGTTATCAACTGATGAATGGATAAAGAAGATGTGGTATATTTATACACAATGAAATATTATTCAGCTATGAAAAGAATGAAATCTTGTCATTTCTAACAACATGGATAGAGTTAGAGAGTACAACATCAAGTGAAATAAGTCAATCAGAAAAAGACAAATACCATGTGAGCTCACACATATGTGAAACTTAAGAAAAAAAAACAAATGAGCAGAGGAATAAAAAAGGTTGGAGATAAACCAAGAAACAGACTCTTAACTATAGAGAACAGACTGATGGTTACCAGAGGGGTGGTGGGTGGGGGAATGGGTGAAATAGGTGGTGGGGATTTAAGAGTACACTTACCATGTTGAGCACTGAGTAATATATAAAATTGTTAAATCATTTTATTGTAAGTCTAAAACTAATATAACAGTATATGTTAACCATACCAGAAATAAAATTTTAAATGTCCTACATTTAAAACAATAATCAAAATCTTACAACAAAGATAAGCCCAGAACATTATGGTTTGTCTGTTGAATTCTATGAAATGTTTAAAGAAGAATTAACAGCAATTATTCTCAAACTGTTCCAAACAATTGAAGAGGGAACATTTCCAAAGTCATTTTATGAGGCCATTGCCTTGATTCCAAAGCCAGATATGGGTACTACAAGAGAAGGTTAGTATCGCTAACAAATGCTGACGTAAAAGTTCTGAACAAAATGCAAGCAAATCAAATTCAACAGCACATTAAAAGCATCATACACCATAATCAATGGGAGTCATCCCTGGGATGTGAGGATGATGTGACATATGCAAAACAATAAGTATGGTATACAACATTAATAGAAGAAAAGTTAAAATTGTATGGTTTTCTCAATAGATGCAGAAAAATTATAATTCCACAATTATTTCATGATAAAATCTCTCAACAAATGGGATAAAGGGAATGCATTTCAAAATAATAAAGGTTTCATATGACAAGCAAATAGCTAACGTCATAGTCAATGTTGGAAGGTTAAACGCCTTTCTGCTATGATCAGAAATAAGGCAGGAGTGCTCACTCTATCCACTCTTATTCAACATACTAACCAGAGCAATTAGGCCAGAAAAAAAAAAAGAAAAAAAAGGAAGTAAAAAAAAAACCTGTCTCTATTTGAGATGACATAATCATATATATATATATATATATATATATATAAAAACCCTAACGACTCCACCAAAATACTGTTAGAACTAATAAACAAAGTCCGTAAAATTACAGGGTACAAAAACAACAGGCAAAAATCCATTGCATCTCTATACCCTAACCACAAACATTCTGAAAGAGAAAAAAATAATTTCATTTATACTAGCATTAGAAATAATAAAATGCTTAGGAATAAATTTAATAAAAGAGGTGAATGATCTGTACACTGAAAATTGCATGATGTTTATGAAAATAATTGAATACACAAAGAAAGGAAAAGATAGCCCAAATTCATGGATTGGAAGAATTAATATTGTCAAATGTCCATACTACCCAAAACCATCTATAGAGTCAGTCCAATCCCAGTGAAAATCCCAATGGTTATTTTTAGAGAAATAAGAAAAAAGAATCACAAAATTTATACGGATATACAAGAGACCCCAAGTACTCTTGAGAAGGAAGAACAAATCTGGGGAAAGCACAATTCCTGATCTCAAACTTTATGACAAAGCTATAATAACCATATAGCATAGTACTGACATAAAAACAGATACATAGGCAAGTGGAACAAAATGGAGATCCCAGAAACAAGCCGACACATATATGGTTAACTGATATTTGACAAGGGAGAAAGAATAGTCAATGGGAAAGCCTAGTTTCTTCATAAAATTATATTGGGAAAACCAAGTACTCACATGAAAAAGAACAAAATTGGACTCTTTTATTACACCACTCACAAAAATTAACGCAAAATGGAATCAAGACAAATGTAAGACTTGAAATTGTAACAGCATTATAATAAAACATAGGGAGCGATTTCCTTGACTTTGGTGTTGGCAACAATTTGGGGGGTATGACATCCAAAGCACAAGTAACAAAAGTACAGATTATAAAGTAGGATTACCTCAATCTAAAGAGCTTATGCACAGCAAAAAAGTAATTAACTAATTAATTTAATTTAATGGCAAGCTATGGAATGATATAAAATATTTGCAAACCATCTTTTATGATGGATTAATATCCAAAATATATATGGGATTCACACATCTCAATAGCAAATAAAAACAAACAAAATCTGATTTAAAAATGGACAGAAGACCTAAAGACATTTTTTTCCCCAAAGAAAACATCCAAAAGCTAACAGTTACATGAAAAAATGTTCAACATCATTCATCATCAGGAAATGAAAATCAAAACCACAATTAGCTATCACCTTCACTTGTTAGAATGCCTATTATAAAAAAGACAAGGAAACAAGTGTTGCCAAGGCTATGGAGAAAAGGGAACCCTTGTACATTGTTGATGGGAATATAAATTTGGTCCAGACGTTAAGCAAAACAATATGAAGCCTCCTTAAAATATTAAAAATAGAAATACCATATGATCCAGCAATTTCTTTTCTGATATATGTCTGGAGAAAATTAAAATCAAACCACTCTTTTGAAGAGATATCCATACTCTCGTGTTCATTACATTAATCACAGTAGCCAAAACATGGAAACAAGCTAAGTGTCCACCAACAGATGAATGGATAAAGAAAATGCTGCATATATGTATGTACGTTGAATATTATTCAATCATTGAAAAAAGGAAATCCTGCTTTTTGTGACAATATGGTTAGCCTTGCAGGTATTATGCTAAATGAAATAAGCCGGACAGGGAAATGTACATATTTATATTCCCAATTATATGTGGAATCTAAAAAAAATAAAATAAAAAACAAATTCATAGAAACAGAGACCAGAGTGGTGGTTTCCAGTGCCTAGGGTGTGGGGGGAAAATGTGGAGATGTTGGTCAAAGAGTACAAATTTTCAGCTATAAGACGAGTCCATTCTGGGGCACCAGAGTGGCTCAGTGGTTGAGCATCTACCTGCAGGAGGCCTGTTTCTCCCTCTGCCTCTCTCTGTGTCTCTCATGAATAAATAAATAAAATCTTAAAAAAGATGAATTGGTTCTGGGGAACAAATATGCAGCATAGGTGATTATAATTAACAATATTCTACTTTATACTTGGTAGTTAAGAGAGCAGATCTTAAACATTATTACCACAAAAAATGGAAATTACGTGTGGGGATAGAGGTGTTCACTAACCTTATTATGGTAATCATTTCACAATCACATGCATCAAATTATCACATTGTATACCTTAAATTTACATGTTATATGTCAATAATATCTCAATAAAGTTGGGAAAAATAATAAAGTTTTATTTGAGTTAAAAAAAAACACCTGAGTTGATTGTAATAGTTTAGTGGGTAATTACCCCTTTCATCAATTCTCCTCTCAATTTGGTCACCACCTGGGTGGGTGGGGTGAGGTTTCTTTATAGCACAAGTGCTTCATGGGATTAGAAAGATATTGGCACCTGTGACCTGACAGAGTCAGCCAATGCTATTTTTGGAACCCAAACCACAGTTTAGTGGTAAAAGGGTGATGATTTTCTATAACTTCAAGATCCTTATGTGAGATTGGATCCCTGTTATAGATAGGTGATGGAAGATAAGGCTGCCTCAGAAGGGAAAGTCTGCCTGGGGTTGTAATCTAACCCTAGTAAGTATTGCATTTTCTCCACCAATTTATTAGAGATAGTCCAGTTTGGGATCCCCAATGGATAGAGCTTGCTCCCTGCCAGATACATTCTGTATATCCAGGCAGCTCCTTTTTTATTTGGTTTCTGGCCTGTGTCCTTAAGGAAAGTCTATGCCCCAGGGCGAAGAGAGAATTTATCTCCTCTTTCAAAAGAGGATTCAGCCCCTCCCTCTTATCTCTTCCTTTTTGGCTTTTCTGTCTTTATAAGTTTCTGTGTGGTTACTGGCAAATTATCCTGAGCCTTATTGTGGTGACATAAGCCTGTGCTGGCTTTTCTTCTAGACAGCACCTATCCTCCCTCCATCTGTCTCCCCCAGGAATTTGGCCCCTGCATCCTCTCCAGAAGTTGCTGCCAGCAAGGTCGGCACAAATCTCATGATTTGGAACACTTGTTCAGCAGGAAAAGCACCTCCTTCAGAATCCTGGGAGTGACAAGTCTATAAACGTCCTTGCCTCTAGTCACTTTAGCACCTTAGCTAGCTGAGCCCATTCTTATTCCAGAGGTGTGTATTTGTCCCCTTTTCGTATTCAGGTGCACAAGTCTTACAACATTCGATACCTACCTATTGGGGGTACCTAGGTGGATGGTCTGACCTTTCCTGGGCATCTCAGTGCCTCTGATCTCAATAATCCATACTAATTAATGGTGTGAGTTCACTCTCAGGCTGACCTGCACTTCAGCCAGGTTACTGAGGCACAAGGGCAGACCATAAAAAGTGTATTGTGTAGTATAGCAAAGATCAAAAGCATGTCAAACCGACACAAAGACATTCCAAATTTTGTGCCCTAACACTCAAGGCTATCCAGGATTGATCTGCCAATTAACTGTCCTACTGACTGAATGGACTGCATGACAATTTGTCCTTCATGATCAAACTCCCATTCTCTTCATCATCTGTGATGAAGTCTAGCTTCTGGTCTAATCAAGGAAAAAGACAAGACCACAAGATGGCAGTAGCACCCAACACACTTTGGGAGATGCTTTGACAGGTTGCCTGAAAGGGGGAGTCTGTCACAGAGACCTTTCTAAGGCAGCTACAGGGCGGGTGGCACTATCCAGAAGAAGGGGGACTAGGCAACTCTTCAGGGAGAGGGAAATAGGAAAGGGATTTTTTTGTTTAAGTGATATGGCTCAGCAGCTATAGGAGTCTCTGTGTCAGAGAGCTCTGAAGACAAGCAGTGGTGCTTTACGGCCCCTGAGTTGTCTTAACTATGGCTAGCATATGTTGGGTGCAGTTTTGGGGTATACAAAATAGGCAAGCTCTAAATAGTAAACATACATATGTATCCTATATTTAAAGCAAATGCATGTGCAAAAATTTGAATTAGGTGATAACCTAGCCTGTTGTGAAAAAGTAAACACCAGGCCATCTTTAACTCAGTTATATAGTATTATGTCATTTAGTCAGACATTCTGATTAATCTGACAGGGGCTGAGATCAAATCTATGCAATTTATACCTTTAAAAGAACTCTAAGGGATCCCTGGGTGGCGCAGCGGTTTAGCGCCTGCCTTTGGCCCAGGGCGCGATCCTGGAGACCCGGGATCGAATCCCACGTCGGGCTCCCGGTGCATGGAGCCTGCTTCTCCCTCTGCCTATGTCTCTGCCTCTCTCTCTCTCTCTCTCTCTCTCTCTCTCTCTGTGACTATCATAAATAAATAAAAATTTTTAAAAAAATTTAAAAAAAGAACTCTAAGTAGCAAAGTGCAAGCAATTTACAGGGTAAACTTCAGCGATGCCCCACACCCCAGGGTTCTAACTGAGTAAATTCTATCAGCTATTATGTTTCATCAAGTGCTGGTGATGATAAGCACTCCAGGTGTATGATAAGCACACAGTGGGTTTATGCTACACTGTGGAAAACTCCAATATTTTAAAGGGATTTTAGCAAACTCCCTCAGAGGGAAATATTATCTTTGTGTTCCTGAATGAGAAACAAATATGCTCTCTGTCCCAGAGGGAAATACTATATCCATTTTCTTCCAAGGCTGTTTGTTACACAAACAGCATTGGAGAATACTTTGAAACAAACACTGTTGATTCCACTGATCAGAATCGAAGGAGATATATGCGACCTATAAAGAATTGTTTCCCAACAATGACAAGCTATTTCTAAGATCTGTGTGGAAAATTATAGGACTTAGAATATCTAAAAATATTCTGAAAAAGAATAACAATGCTGTAGGACTCACATTGACAGGTTCCAAGACTTATTATAAGCTATAGTATCCAAAAAAGTGTGGCACCGACATAAAGATAGGCAAATAGGTGAATTTTGCAGAAGAGAGAATCCTGAAACAGATCCATATGGATATAGTATTTGCTTGTCAACAAAGGTGCAAAGCTAATTCAGTCAAGAAAAGATAGTGTTATCAGGGACTGGTGCTGGAACAGTTAGATATCCATAAGCTAAAAGAAATGATCATCAATCTCTACCTTACACCATACGCAAAAATTAAGTAGAAATTGATATTAGACTTAAGTATAAGAGCTAAAACTATGCAATCTTTAGAAGAAAAATAGAACAAAATCTAAGTGAATTTTGACTTGGCAAAAATATCTTAAATGGATTGCCAAAAATATGAAGTATAATAGACAAAATCAATAAATTGGACTTCATCCAAATTAAAATACTTTGTTCTAAAAAGGGTACTGCTTATTTTCCCTGTTGATTTTTTGTGAATATTTTTAATTGGGAGTTCAGTTTGCCAACATCTAGCATAACACCCAGTGCTCATCCCGTCAAGGGCCCGCCCCAGTGCCCATAACCCACTCACCCCATCCCCCCGCCCACCTCCCTTTCCGCCACCCCTTGTTCGTTTCCCAGAGTCGGGAGACTCTCCTGTTCTGTCACCCTCACTGATATTTCCAACTCATTTTCTCTACCTTCCCTTCTATTCCCTTTCACTATCTTTTATATTCCCCAAATGAATGAGACATATAATGTTTGTCATCCGATTGACTTACTTCACTCAGCATAATACCCTCCAGCTCCATCCACGTTGAAGCAAACGGTGGGTATTTGTCGTTTCCAATGGATGAGTAATATTCCATTGTATACACATACCACGACTTCTTTATTCATTCTTCTTTCGATGGACACCGAGGCTCCTTCCACAGTTTGGCTATTGTGGACATTGCTGCTAGAAACATTGGGAGGCAGGTGTTCCGGTGTTTCAGTGCATCTGCATCTTTGGGGTAA
Source organism: Canis lupus familiaris (assembly GCF_011100685.1). NCBI lineage: Eukaryota > Metazoa > Chordata > Mammalia > Carnivora > Canidae > Canis > Canis lupus. The sequence goes on along the minus strand of NW_023331776.1, from coordinate 14,254 downwards.
ATCCCCAGGAGGGCAATTGCTGGGTCATAGGGCAGGTCTATTTTTAACTCCTTGAGGAACCTCCACACAGTTTTCCAGAGTGGCTGCACCAGTTCACGTTCCCACCAACCGTGCAGGAAGGTTCCCCCTTTCTCCACATCCTCTCCAACATTTGTGGTTTCCTGCCTTGTTAATTTTCCCCATTCTCACTGGTGTGAGGTGGTATCTCATTGTAGTTTTGATTTGTATTTCCCTGATGGCAAGGGATGCGGAGCATTTTCTCATGTGCTTGTTTGCCCAGGTCTATGTCTTCCTCTGTGAGATTTCTCTTCATGTCTTTGCCCATTTCATGATTGGATTGTTTGTGTCTTTGCTGTGGAGTTTAATAAGTTCTTTATAGATCTTGGATACTAGCCCTTTATCTGCTATGTCATTTGCAAATATATTCTCTCCCATTCTGTAGTTTGTCTTTTAGTTTTGTTGACTGCTTCTTTTGCTGTGCAGAAGCTTTTTATATTGATGAAGTCCCAATAATTCATTTTTGCTTTTGTTTCCCTTGCCTTCATGGATGTGTCTTGCAAGAAGTTGCCGTGGCCAAGTTCAAAAAGGGTGTTGCATGTGTTCTCCTCTAGGATTTTGATGGATTCTGGTCTCACATTTAGATCTGCCATCCATTTTGAGTTTCTCTTTGTGTATGGTGTAAGAGAATGGTCTAGTTTATTTCTTCTGCACGTGACTGTCCAATTTTCCCAGCACCATTTATTGGAGAGACCGTGTTTTTTCCAATGGATAGTTTTTCCTGCTTTCTCAAATATTAGTTGGCCATAAAGTTGAGGGTCCATTTCTGGATTCTCTGTTCTGTTCCATTGATCTATGTGTCTGTTTTTGTGCCAGGACCACACTGTCTTGATGAGCACAGCTTTGTAGTACAACCTGAAATCTGGCATTGTGATGCCCCCGGCTCTGGTTTTCCTTTTTAATATTCACCTGGCTCTTCGGGGTCTTTTCTGATTTCACACAAATCTTAAAATGATTTGAACCAACTCACTGAAGAAAGACTGTGGTGTTTTGATAGGGATTGCATGAAATGTGTAAATTGCCCTGGGTAACATTGACATTTTCACAATATTGGTTCTTCCAGTCCATGAGCATTGAATAATATTCCATCTCTTTGTATCTTCCTCAATTTCTTTCAGAAGTGTTCTGTAGTTTTTAGGGTATAGATCCTTAACCTCTTTGGTTAGGTTTATTCCTAGGTATCTTATACTTTTCGGTGCAACTGTCAATGGGATTGACTCCTTAATTTCTCTTCCTTCAGTCTCATTGTGAGTGTATAGAAATGCCACTGATTTCTGGGCATTGATTTTGTATCCTGATACACTGCTGAATTGCTGTATGAGTTCTAGCAATCTTGGGGTGGAGGCTTTCGGGTTTTCTATGTAGAGTATCATGTCACCTGCAAAGAGGGAGAGTTTGAATTCTTCTTTGCCAATTTGAATGCCTTTTATTTATTTATTTTTTTTGTTGCCTGATTGCTGAGGCTAGGACTTCCAGTACTATGTTGAATATCAGTGGTGAGAGTGGACATCCATCCCTGTCTTGTTCCTGATCTTAGGGGAGAGGTTCCCAGTGTTTCCCCATTGAGAATGATATGTGCTGTGGGCTTTTCGTAGATGGCTTTTAAGATGCTGAGGAATGTTTCCTCTATCCCTACACTCTGAAGAGTTTTGATCAGGAATGGATGCTGTATTTTGTCAAATGCTTTCTCTGCATCTATGGAGAGGATCATAAGCTTCTTGTTTTTACTCTTGTTGATATGATCTATCACATTGATTGCTTTACGAGTGTTGAACCAGCCTTGCACCCCGGGGATAAATCCCACTTGGTCATGGTGAATAATCTCTTAATATACTGTTGGATCCTATTGGCTAGTACCTTGTTGGGAATTTTTGCATCGGTGTTCATCAGGGAGATTGGTCTATAATTCTCGTTTTTGGTGAGGTCTTTGTCTAGTTTTGGAATTAAGGTGGTGCTGGCCTCATGGGACGAGTTTGGAAGTATTTCATCCCTTTCTATCTTTTGGAACACCTTTAGTAGAATAGGTATGGTTTCTTCTTTAAAGGTTTGATAGAATTCCCCTGGGAAGCCATGTGGCCCTGGACTTTTGTTTCTCGGGAGGTTTTTGATGACTGCTTCAATTTCCTTTCTGGATTTGGCCTGTTCAGGTTTTCTATTACTTCCTGTTCCAGTTTTGGTAGTTTATGGTTTTCCAGAAATGCATCCATTTCTTCTAGATTGCCTAATTTATTGGCATATAACTGTTCATAGTATGTTTTTAAAATCGTTTGCATTTCCTTGGTAGTGGTTGTGATCCCTTCTTTTTCATTCGTGATTTTATTAATTAGAGTCTTTTCTCTTTTGTTTTTTAATAAGGCTGGCGAATGGTTTATCTATCTTATTAATTCTTTCAAGGAACCAAGTCTTGGTTTTGTTGATCTATTCCACAGTTCTTCTGGTCTCTAAATTCATTGAGTTCTGCTCGAATCTTTATTAACTCTCTTCTACTGGTGGGTGTAGGTTTTATTTGCTGTTCTTTCTCCAGTTCCTTTAGGTGCAAGGTTAGCTTGTGTATTCGAGTTTTTTTTTTTCCAATTTTTTTGAGGGATGCTTGTATTGCGATGTATTTCCCTCTCCGGACTGCTTTTGCTGTATCCCAAAGATTTTGAATGGTTGTATCTTCATTCTCATTAGTTTCCGTGTATCTTTTAATCCTTCTCTAATTTCCTGGTTGACCCATTCATCTTTTAGAAGGATGGATCCTTAACATCCACGTGTTTGAGTTTTTTCCAAATTTCTTCTTGTGATTTAGTTCTAGTTTCAAAGCACTATGGTCTGAAAATATGCAGGGGACAACCCCAAACTTTTGGTATTGTTAAGACCTGACTTGTGATCCAGTACGTGGTCTATTCTGGAGAAAGTTCCATGTGCACCTGAGAAGAATGTGTATTCAGTTGCGTTTGGATGTAAAGTTCTGTAAATATCTGTGAAATCCATCTGGTCCAGTGTATAATTTAAAGCTTGTGGTTTCTTTTGGAGATGTTGTGCTTAGAAGATCTGTCATTTGCAGGAAGTGCCGGGTAGAAGTCTCCCAGTATTAGTGTATTATTACCTAAGGATGTCTTTACTTAGGTTATTAACTGATTTATATACTTGGCAGCTCCCACATTACGGGCATAAATATTCATGATTGTCAGTTCCTCTTGTTGGATGGACCGTTTAAGTATGATATAGTGTCCCTCTTCATCTCTTACTACAGTGTTTGGGATATACTTTAATTCACCTGATATGAGGATTGCTGCTCCAGCTTTTTTTTATGGACCATTTGAATGGTAAATGGTTCTCCACCCTCTCATTGTCAGGCTGCAGGTGTCCTTACATCTAAAATGAGTCTCTTGCAGACAGAAAATAGATGGGTCTTGCTTTTTTATCCAGTCTGAAACCCTGCGCCTTTTGATGGGATCATTAAGCCCATTCACGTTCAGAGTTACTATGGAAAGATATGAATTTAGTGTCATCATGATACCTATTCAGTCCCTGTTTTTATGGATTGTTTCCTTGGGCATCCTCTTTCTTTTACAGAGCCCCCCTTAATATTTCTGGCAGAGCTGGTTTGGTGGTCACTTATTCTTTCAGTTTCTGCCTATCTTGGAAGCTCTTTATCTCTCCTTCTACTCTGAATGAGAGTCTTGCTGGATAAAGTATTTTTGGCTGCACGTTCTTCTTATTTAGGACCCTGAATATATCCTGCCAGCCCTTTCTGGCCTGCCAGGTCTCTGTGGAGAGGTCTGCTGTGAATCTAATAGTTCTCCCTATATAAGTTAGGGATCTCTTGTCTCTTGCTGCTTTAAGGATTTTCTCTTTATCTTTGGAATTTGCAAGTTTCACTATTAAATGTCGAGGTGTTCAATGGTTTTTATTGATTTTAGGGGGGATCTCTCTGTCTCCTGAATCTGAATGCCTGTTTCCCTTCCCAAGTTAGGGAAGTTCTCAGCTATGATTTGTTCAAATATGCTTTGTGGTCTTCTGTCCCTCTCAGCGCCCTCTGGAACCCTAATTAAATGTAGATTTTTCCTTCTGAGTCTGTGATTTATTTCCCTTAACCTTTCCTCATGGTCTTTTAATTGTTTTTCTCTTTTTTCTTCTGCTTCCTTCCTTGCCATCAACTTGTCTTCTATGTCACTCACTCTTTCTTCTACCTCTTTAACCCTTGTCATTAGGACTTCCATTTTGGATTGCATCTCATTTAATTTATTTTTAATTTCAGCCTGATTCGATCTAAATTCTGCAGTCATGAAGTCTCTTGAATTCTTTATGCTTTTTTCCCAGAGCCACCAGAAGCTTTTTAATTGTGTTTCTGAATTGGTTTTCTGACATCGAATTGTAACCCAAATTCTGTAACTCTGTGGCAGAGGGTACTGTTTTTCATTCTTTCTTTTGTGGTGAGTTCTTTCTAGTCATTTTGCTCAGTGCACAGTGGCTAAAAGTGAGTTGTACTTGCTAGAAGCACAAACTCCTCTCTGTAGCTGTTCCAGCTGTTCTCTCTTTAAATCTCAGGTCAAGGGCAGCCCGGGTGGCTCAGCTGTTCAGCGCCGCCTGCAGCCCAGGGTGTGATCCTGGAGACCCGGGGATCGAGTCCTACGTGGGCTCCCTGCATGGAGGCATGGAGCCTGCTTCTTCCCTCTGCCTGTGTCTCTGCCTCTCTCTCTCTCTCTCTCTCTCTCTCTGTGAGTTTGTGTGTGTGTGTGTCTCATGAACAAATAAATAAAAATCTAAAAAAATAAATTGCAGGTCAAACTTGTAGGTTTTCAGGATGATTTGAAAGTTATCTAAGTTAGTTGGTGGGGACAGGTGACTTGTGGACCCTTCTCCTCCGCCATCTTGCCCCGCCCCCTGATTTTTGCTTCAGATTCTCCAGCAGGTATGTTACATATATCTGTTTTGCTTATATCTCCAGCTATGGCCTTATGTTGTTCTTTCTTTTGAGATAAATTCCTCTGTCCTCACATTTGTCTAAGTTTCTAACTTTCTCTGCTTAGAAAAGCCAGTTACATCTCCTACTCTTTCTTTCTTTTGGACTCTTCTCTTCCTTTAGATGCGGAATTTGTTTCTTCTAGGCTTCAGGACAATTTTCTGAGGTATTTGAGATTATTTTATAGTAATCTACTTGTGTTTCTGGGACAACGTGTGCCTAGCATCCTCCAAGCCCACTATGATTTTCATCTGAAACTACACCCATGTTTTAACACTTTTGACAGTTTTCATTTATATTAGAGAACAAGTAGTTAACAAATTACCATATAACTGTATTTGAATATGCTCACATTTACAAAATGTTATGTATTTGCATATATTTTTGCATAACCTAATAGCGTATTTTTGTTTCATTTGGGATAAATCCTTTCAGCATTTCATGATTTCATGTAAGGCATGTTTAATGATGAAGACTTTCCTGAACTTTTGTTTATTAGGGAAAGCTTTATCTCCTCTTCATTTCTAAAGTACAAGGTAGCTGAGTAAATGGTTCTTGTTTAGTAGTTTTCTTTCTCTGAGCACTTTGATTGTATCATTCTATTCTCTTTTGGCCTGTAAGATCTCTGTGGAGAAATCTACTGATAATGTCATGGATCTTCCCTTATGTGAGAGAATATTTTATGTTGCTTTTTATTTAAATCCTCTATGCCTTTGGAGGTTTGTTTGAGGAAATCACAGCTGAAAACATTTCTAATCTGTGGAAGAAAATAGACATCCAGATCCAGGAGGGACAGAGCACTCCCATCAAAATCAAGAATATCAGGCCAGGGCAGCCCAGGTGGCTCAGTGGTTTAGCGCTGCCTTTGGCCCAGGGTTGTGATCCTGGAGACCCGGGATCGAGTCCTACGTGGGCTCCCTGCATGGAGGCATGGAGCCTGCTTCTCCCTCTGCCTTTGTCTCTGCCTCTCTCTCTGTCTCTCTGTCTCTCATGAATAAATAAATAAAATCTTTACAAAAAAGAATATCAGGCCAACACCAAGACATATTGTAATTAAAACTTGCAAAATATAATAGAATCATAAAGAAAAAAAAATCCCAAAGGCAGCAAAACAAAAGAAGTCCCTAAACTTCCAGGGAGGATCAATAATGTTAGCAGCAGATTTCTCCACAGAAAACATTGCAGGCCAGAGAGAAATGGTATGATATACATTGTGCAGAATAGGAATAATCTGCAGCCAAGAATAACCTATTCACAAGTCTATCATTCAGAATAAAAGGGGGAAATAAGGATTTTCCAAGACAAACAAAACCTACGGAGTAATGGCCACCAAAACAACCCTAGAAGAAATATTAAAAGGGATGATTTGAGTGGAAAGCAAAATCCAAAATTGAAAAAGACCAGAGAGGACAGAGAAAATCTCCAGAAACAAGTAATAAAGTTGGTATTAAATTCATATCTATCAATAATTCTCTGAATATAAATGTACAAAATGCCCAAATCAAAAGACATATCGTGTCAGACTACTACTACTACTACTACTACTACTACTATAATAATAATAACAACAAAACAAGACCCATGGATATGCTGCCTACAAGAGACTCATTATAGACGTAAGGATGACTGCAGATTGAAAGTGAGGGGATCGTGAAAACACTTATCATCCTAATGGACATCAAAAGAAAGGCAGTAGTAGCAAATGTATATCAGACAAACCAAGCCTGAAACGGATTTTAAACCAAGCCTGAAACAAGAGATGAAGAAGGACACTAAAGGAGTCTATCCTACAAGTAGATCTAACAACTGTAAATATTTATGTCCCCCAAATGGGAGCACCTGAAAATATAAAACAATTAAGAACAAAGATAAAGAAACTCATTGATAAACAATACAATAATAGTAGGGGTCTTTCACACCACCACTTACATCATCTGCTTACAGATCATCTAAGCAGAAAATCAACAAGGAAACAATGGTTTTGAATAACGCACTGGTCCAGATGGACTTAAGATATATATTCAGAACATTTCAACCTAAAGCAGAAAAATACACATTCTTTTCAAGTGTACATGGACATTTTCCAGAAATAGATCACATATGAGGTCACAAATCAGTCCTACACAAGCAAAAAGAAGATTGAGATCAAGCCATAGATATTTCCTGACCACAAGGCTATGAAACTTGAAGTCAACCACAAGAAAAAAATAGGAAATACCACAGTAAACATGGAGGCAAAAGAACATTGTACTAAGAATTATGGGGCAACCAGGAAATTAAAGAGGAAATTTAAAAATACATGGAAACAAATGAAAATGAAAACATGATGGTCCGAAAACTTCTGAGATGTAGCAAAAGAAGTCATAAAAGGAATTGTATAGCAATACAGCGCTACCTCAAGAAGGATGAAAAATCTCATCAGGACATAGCCTCACACATACAGGAGCTAGAGAAAGAACAGCAAATAAAGTCTAAAGCCAGAAGATGGCAGAAGAGTAGGGGTCCCCAAATGACCTGTCCCCACCAAATTACCTAGATAACCTTCAATCATTCTGAAAATCTACGAATTCGGCCTGAGATTTAAAAGAGAGAACAGCTGAAACGCTACAGTGAGAAGAGTTCGTGCTTCTATCAAGGTAGTAAGACAGGGAAAAAGAAATAACAAAGGCATCAAGGGGGAGGGGCCCCACGAGGAGCCGGGCTGAGGCTGGGGCGAGTGGTCCCCAGGACAGGAGAGCCCCCCTCTTGGAGAAGCAGGAGCTGCACCAACCTTCCAGGGCGGAAAGGCCTCGCAGGGAGTTAGAGCAGGACCGCAGGAGGGCGGGGTTGCCCTCAGGCTCGCTGGGACACTAACAGAGGAACTGCGCCCGGGGAGAGTGCGCCGAGCTCCCTAAGGGCTGCAGCGCGTGCACAGCAGGACCCGGGAGCAGCTCAGAGGGGCTCGGGCAGCAGCTCCGCGGAGGCGGCTGCGCGGCTCAGGGAGCAGCTCGGGGGGCTCGGCAGCGGCTCTGCAGAGAGGCAACTGGTGGCCGGGAGCGTGAATCCAACAGCACAGACCGGGAGCACAGGGCGACGAGCACAGCCCAAGATCCGGCCTCCCCCCGGGACAGGCAGAGGCCGGGAGGGCCCAGGACAGCAAGGACGCTCCTGCCCCTAGCTGAGCAGATCAGCGGCCCCGCCCCGGAGAGTTCCGTAGTTACCGGGGGGGGGGGGGGGGGCTGAATCCAGGTTTCCAGAGCTGCGGCAGCCACTGGGGTTCTTCCTCCAGGGGCCTCACGGGGTAAACAAGCCCCACTGAGCCCTACAACCAGGCAGGGGGCAGAGCAGCTCCCCCAAGTGCTAACACCTGAAAATCAGCACAACAGGCCCCTCCCCCAGAAGACCAGCTAGACGGACAAGTTCCAGGGGAAGTCAAGGGACTTAAATATACTGAATCAGAAGATACTCCCCCGTGTTTTTTTTTTTTTTTGATTTTGATTGCTTCCCCCACCCTTTTTCTTTTTTTCTTTTTTTTCTTTTTTTTTTTTTCCTTTTTTCTTCCTTTTTTTTTTTTCTTCTTCTTTTCTTTCCTTCTCTCTCTCTCTTTTTCTCCTTTTCCCAATACAACTTGTTTTTGGCCACTCTGCACTGAGCAAAATGACTAGAAGGAAAACCTCACCTCAAAAGAAAGAATCAGAAACAGTCCTCTCTCCCACAGAGTTACAAAATCTGGATTACAATTCAATGTCAGAAAGCCAATTCAGAAGCACTATTATACAGCTACTGGTGGCTCTAGAAAAAAGCATAAAGGACTCAAGAGACTTCATGACTGCAGAATTTAGATCCAATCAGGCAGAAATTAAAAATCAATTGAATGAGATGCAATCCAAACTAGAAGTCCTAACGACGAGGGTTAACGAGGTGGAAGAACGAGTGAGTGACATAGAAGACAAGTTGATGGCAAAGAGGGAAACTGAGGAAAAAAGAGACAACAATTAAAAGACCATGAAGACAGATTAAGGGAAATAAACGACAGCCTGAGGAAGAAAAACCTACGTTTAATTGGGGTTCCCGAGGGCCCGAAAGGGACAGAGGGCCAGAATATGTATTTGAACAAATCTAGCTGAAAACTTTCCTAATCTGGGAAGGGAAACAGGCATTCAGATCCAGGAAATAGAGAGATCCCCCCTAAAATCAATAAAAACCGTTCAACACCTCGACATTTAATAGTGAAGCTTGCAAATTCCAAAGATAAAGAGAAGATCCTTAAAGCAGCAAGAGACAAGAAATCCCTGACTTTTATGGGGAGGAGTATTAGGGTAACAGCAGACCTCTCCACAGAGACCTGGCAGGCCAGAAAGGGCTGGCAGGATATATTCAGGGTCCTAAATGAGAAGAACATGCAACCAAGAATACTTTATCCAGCAAGGCTCTCATTCAAAATGGAAGGAGAGATAAAGAGCTTCCAAGACAGGCAGAACTGAAAGAATATGTGACCTCCAAACCAGCTCTGCAAGAAATTTTAAGGGGGACTCTTAAAATTCCCCTTTAAGAAGAAGTTCAGTGGAACATCCACAAAAACAAGGACTGAATAGATATCATGATGACACTAAACTCATATCTGTCAATAGTAACTCTGAACGTGAACGGGCTTAATGACCCCATCAAAAGGCGCAGGGTTTCAGACTGGATAAAAAAGCAGGACCCATCTATTTGCTGTCTACAAGAGACTCATTTTAGACAGAAGGACACCTAACCTGAAAAAAAGGTTGGAGAACCATTTACCATTCAAATGGTCCTCAAAAGAAAGCAGGGGTAGCCATCCTTATATCAGATAAACTAAAATTTACCCCGAAGACTGTAGTGAGAGATGAAGAGGGACACTATATCATACTTAAAGGATCTATCCAACAAGAGGACTTAACAATCCTCAATATATATGCCCCGAATGTGGGAGCTGCCAAATATTAAATCAATTAATAACCAAAGTGAAGAAATACTTAGATAATAATACACTTATACTTGGTGACTTCAATCTAGCTCTTTCTACTCGATAGGTCTTCTAAGCACATCTCCAAAGAAACGAGAGCTTTAAATGATACACTGGACCAGATGGATTTCACAGATATCTACAGAACTTTACATCCAAACTCAACTGAATACACATTCTTCTCAAGTGCACATGGAACTTTCTCCAGAATAGACCACATACTGGGTCACAAATCGGGTCTGAACCGATACCAAAAGATTGGGATCGTCCCCTGCATATTCTCAGACCATAATGCCTTGAAATTAGAACTAAATCACAACAAGAAGTTTGGAAGGACCTCAAACACGTGGAGGTTAAGGACCATCCTGCTAAAAGATGAAAGGGTCAACCAGGAAATTAAGGAAGAATTAAAAAGATTCATGGAAACTAATGAGAATGAAGATACAACCGTTAAATCTTTGGGATGCAGCAAAAGCAGTCCTAAGGGGGAAATACATCGCAATACAAGCATCCATTCAAAAACTGGAAAGAACTCAAATACAAAAGCTAACCTTACACATAAAGGAGCTAGAGAAAAAACAGCAGATAGATCCTACCCAGCAGAAGAAGAGAGTTAATAAAGATTCGAGCAGAACTCAACGAAATCGAGACCAGAAGAACTGTGGAACAGATCAACAGAACCAGGAGTTGGTTCTTTGAAAGAATAAGATAGATAAACCATTAGCCAGCCTTATTAAAAAGAAGAGAGAGAAGACTCAAATTAATAAAATCATGAATGAGAAAGGAGAGATCACTACCAACACCAAGGAAATACAAACGATTTTAAAAACATATTATGAACAGCTATACGCCAATAAATTAGGCAATCTAGAAGAAATGGACGCATTCCTGGAAAGCCACAAACTACCAAAACTGGAACAGGAAGAAATAGAAAACCTGAACAGGCCAATAACCAGGGAGGAAATTGAAGCAGTCATCAAAAACCTCCCAAGACACAAGAGTCCAGGGCCAGATGGCTTCCCAGGGGAATTCTATCAAACGTTTAAAGAAGAAACCATACCTATTCTACTAAAGCTGTTTGGAAAGATAGAAAGAGATGGAGTACTTCCAAATTCGTTCTATGAGGCCAGCATCACCTTAATTCCAAAACCAGACAAAGACCCCACCAAAAAGGAGAATTACAGACCAATATCCCTGATGAACATGGATGCAAAAATTCTCAACAAGATACTAGCCAATAGGATCCAACATACATTAAGAAAATTATTCACCATGACCAAGTAGGATTTATCCCGGGACACAAGGCTGGTTCAACACTTAAAACAATCAATGTGATTCATCATATCAGCAAGAGAAAAACCAAGAACCATATGATCCTCTCATTAGATGCAGAGAAAGCATTTGACAAAATACAGCATCCATTCCTGATCAAAACTCTTCAGAGTGTAGGGATAGAGGGAACATTCCTCGACATCTTAAAAGCCATCTACGAAAAGCCCACAGCAAATATCATTCTCAATGGGGAAGCACTGGGAGCCTTTCCCCTAAGATCAGGAACAAGACAGGGATGTCCACTCTCACCACTGCTATTCAACATAGTACTGGAAGTCCTAGCCTCAGCAATCAGACAACAAAAAGACATTAAAGGCATTCAAATTGGCAAAGAAGAAGTCAAACTCTCCCTCTTCCGATGACATGATACTCTACATAGAAAACCCAAAAGCCTCCACCCCAAGATTGCTAGAACTCATACAGCAATTCGGTAGCGTGGCAGGATACAAAATCAATGCCCAGAAATCAGTGGCATTTCTATACACTAACAATGAGACTGAAGAAAGAGAAATTAAGGAGTCAATCCCATTTACAATTGCACCCAAAAGCATAAGATACCTAGGAATAAACCTAACCAAAGGGTAAAGGATCTATACCCTAAAAACTATAGAACACTTCTGAAAGAAATTGAGGAAGACACAAAGAGATGGAAAAATATTCCATGCTCATGGATTGGCAGAATTAATATTGTGAAAATGTCAATGTTACCCAGGGCAATTACACGTTTAATGCAATCCCTATCAAAATACCATGGACTTTCTTCAGAGAGTTAGAACAAATTATTTTAAGATTTGTGTGGAATCAGAAAAGACCCCGAATAGCCAGGGGAATTTTAAAAAAGAAAACCATATCTGGGGGCATCACAATGCCAGATTTCAGGTTGTACTACAAAGCTGTGGTCATCAAGACAGTGTGGTACTGGCACAAAAACAGACACATAGATCAATGGAACAGAATAGAGAACCCAGAAGTGGACCCTGAACTTTATGGTCAACTAATATTCGATAAAGGAGGAAAGACTATCCATTGGAAGAAAGACAGTCTCTTCAATAAATGGTGCTGGGAAAATTGGACATCCACATGCAGAAGAATGAAACTAGACCACTCTCTTCACCATACACAAAGATAAACTCAAAATGGATGAAAGATCTAAATGTGAGACAAGATTCCATCAAAATCCTAGAGGAGAACACAGGCAACACCCTTTTTGAACTCGGCCACAGTAACTTCTTGCAAGATACATCCACGAAGGCAAAAGAAACAAAAGCAAAAATGAACTATTGGGACTTCATCAAGATAAGAAGCTTTTGCACAGCAAAGGATACAGTCAACAAAACTAAAAGACAACCTACAGAATGGGAGAAGATATTTGCAAATGATATCAGATAAAGGGCTAGTTTCCAAGATCTATAAAGAACTTCTTAAACTCAACACCAAAGAAACAAACAATCCAATCATGAAATGGGCAAAAGACATGAAGAGAAATCTCACAGAGGAAGACATAGACATGGCCAACATGCACAGAAAATGCTCTGCATCACTTGCCATCAGGGAAATACAAATCAAAACCACAATGAGATACCACCTCACACCAGTGAGAATGGGGAAAATTAACAAGGCAGGAAACACACAAATGTTGGAGAGGATGCGGAGAAAAGGGAACCCTCTTACACTGTTGGTGGGAATGTGAACTGGTGCAGCCACTCTGGAAAACTGTGTGGAGGTTCCTCAAAGAGTTAAAAATAGACCTGCCCTACCAGCAATTGCATGTGGGGATTTACCCCAAAGATCAGATGCAATGAAACGCCGGGACACCTGCACCCCGATGTTTATAGCAGCAATGTCCACAATAGCCAAACTGTGGAAGGAGCCTCGGTGTCCATCGAAAGATGAATGGATAAAGAAGATGTGGTTTATGTATACAATGGAATATTACTCAGCCATTAGAAACGACAAATACCCACCATTTGCTTCAACGTGGATGGAACTGGAGGGTATTATGCTGAGTGAAGTAAGTCAATCGGAGAAGGACAACATGTATGTTCTCATTCATTTGGGGAATATAATAATAGTGAAAGGGAATATAAGGGAAGGGAGAAGAAATGTGTGGGAAATATCAGAAGGGAGACAGAACATAAAGACTCCTAACTCGGGAAACGAACTAGGGGTGGTGAAGGGGAGGAGGGGGGCGTGGGGGTGAGTGGGTGACGGGCACTGAAGGGGACACTTGACGGGATGAGCACTGGGTGTTATTCGTGTTGGTAAATCTAACACCAATAAAAATTTAATTTACTAAAAAAAAAGTCTATAGCCAGTACAAGAAGTGAAATAATAAACATTCGATCAGAAATAAATGATATAGACACTAAAAACACAATAGATCAATGAAACTAGGAGCTTATTCTTTTAAAAAATTAATAAAATTGACAAACTGCTTGCCAGACTTATCAAAATGAAACCAGGATGGGCACAAATAATAATATCACAAATGAAAGAGGAGAGATCCAAACCAACATCACAGAGAATATATGAAAAATTACATGTCAATAAATTTGACAATCTGGAAGAAATCGATAAATTCCTAGAAACACATAAACTACCAAAACTGAAACAGGAAGAAAGAGAATGTTTGCACATTGATGACAAGCAAAGGAATTGAATCAGCAATCAAAAATCCACCCCCCCCCCCTCAAAAAAAAAAAAGTCCAGAGCCAGATGGTTTCCCAGGGGAATTCTACCAGACATTTAAAGAAGAGTTAAAACTTTTTCTTCTGAAACTTTCAAACAATAGAAGCAGAAAGAAACCTTCTAGATTCTTTCTATGAGGCCAAAATGGCCTTGATTCCAAAACCAAAGACTCCAGAAGAAGAAGAAAGAAAGAAAAGAAAAGAAAAAGAGTAAAGAAAGAAAGAAGAGAAAGAAAGAAAGAAGAGAAGAAAGAAAGA